>NW_027194402.1:0-27103 GCF_032444005.1 Ranitomeya imitator | reverse complement strand
CTTTTACCAATGCATAAAATGCATGGAGAAGTCATTTCGAATGACTGGTCCTCAGTGTTGTGAGAACGATGACTGGTTAAAATTTTTGGTGGTTCTTGTTCAGTCCATAGGCCTACATCATGTGGCAAACCGGTGAGCATGTGGCTCTATTAATATAGGAGATACCTGAAAACATATCACACTTTTCATCATAGTGCTTTTACCAATGCATAAAATGCATGAGAAGTCATTTCGAATGACTGTCCTCAGTGTTGTGAGAACGATGACTGGTTAAAATTTTTGGTGGTTTCTTGTTCAGTCCATAGGCCTACATCATGTGGCAAACCGGTGAGCATGTGGCTCTATTAGTATAGGAGATACCTGAAAACATATCACACTTTTCATCATAGTGCTTTACCAATGCATAAAATGCATAGAAAGTCATTTCGAATGTCTGGTCCTCAGTGTTGTGAGAACGATGACTGGTTAAAATTTTTGGTAGTTTCTTGTTCAGTCCATAGGCCTACATCATGTGGCAAACCGGTGAGCATGTGGCTCTATTAGTATAGGAGATACCTGAAAACATATCACACTTTTCATCATAGTGCTTTTACCAATGCATAAAATGCATGGAGAAGTCATTTCGAATGACTGGTCCTCAGTGTTGTGAGAACGATGACTGGTTAAAATTTTTGGTGGTTTCTTGTTCAGTCCATAGGCCTACATCATGTGGCAACCCGGTGAGCATGTGGCTCTATTAGTATAGGAGATACCTGAAAACATATCACACTTTTCATCATAGTGCTTTTACCAATGCATAAAATGCATTGGAGAAGTCATTTCGAATGACTGGTCCTCAGTGTTGTGAGAACGATGACTGGTTAAAATTTTTGGTGGTTTCTTGTTCAGTCCATAGGCCTACATCATGTGGCAAACCGGTGAGCATGTGGCTCTATTAGTATAGGAGATACCTGAAAACATATCACACTTTTCATCATAGTGCTTTTACCATGCATAAAATGCATGGAGAAGTCATTTCGAATGACTGGTCCTCAGTGTTGTGAGAACGATGACTGGTTAAAATTTTGGTGTTTCTTGTTCAGTCCATAGGCCTACATCATGTGGCAAACCGGTGAGCATGTGGCTCTATTAGTATAGGAGATACCTGAAAACATATCACACTTTTCATCATAGTGCTTTTACAATGCATAAAATGCATGGAGAAGTCATTTCGAATGACTGGTCCTCAGTGTTGTGAGAACGATGACTGGTTAAAATTTTGGTGGTTTCTTGTTCAGTCCATAGGCCTACATCATGTGGCAAACCGGTGAGCATGTGGCTCTATTAGTATAGGAGATACCTGAAAACATATCACACTTTTCATCATAGTGCTTTTACCAATGCATAAAATGCATGGAGAAGTCATTTCGAATGACTGGTCCTCAGTGTTGTGAGAACGATGACTGGTTAAAATTTTTGGTGGTTTCTTGTTCAGTCCATAGGCCTACATCATGTGGCAAACCGGTGAGCATGTGGCTCTATTAGTATAGGAGATACCTGAAAACATATCACACTTTTCATCATAGTGCTTTTACCAATGCATAAAATGCATGGAGAAGTCATTTCGAATGACTGGTCCTCAGTGTTGTGAGAACGATGACTGGTTAAAATTTTTGGTGGTTTCTTGTTCAGTCCATAGGCCTACATCATGTGGCAAACCGGTGAGCATGTGGCTCTATTAGTATAGGAGATACCTGAAAACATATCACACTTTTCATCATAGTGCTTTTACCAATGCATAAAATGCATGGAGAAGTCATTTCGAATGACTGGTCCTCAGTGTTGTGAGAACGATGACTGGTTAAAATTTTTGGTGGTTTCTTGTTCAGTCCATAGGCCTACATCATGTGGCAAACCGGTGAGCATGTGGCTCTATTAGTATAGGAGATACCTGAAAACATATCACACTTTTCATCATAGTGCTTTTACCATGCATAAAATGCATGAGAAGTCATTTCGAATGACTGGTCCTCAGTGTTGTGAGAACGATGACTGGTTAAAATTTTTGGTGGTTTCTTGTTCAGTCCATAGGCCTACATCATGTGGCAAACCGGTGAGCATGTGGCTCTATTAGTATAGGAGATACCTGAAAACATATCACACTTTTCATCATAGTGCTTTTACCAATGCATAAAATGCATGGAGAAGTCATTTGAATGACTGGTCCTCAGTGTTGTGAGAACGATGACTGGTTAAAATTTTGGTGGTTTCTTGTTCAGTCCATAGGCCTACATCATGTGGCAAACCGGTGAGCATGTGCTCTATTAGTATAGGAGATACCTGAAAACATATCACACTTTTCATCATAGTGCTTTTACCAATGCATAAAATGCATGGAGAAGTCATTTCGAATGACTGGTCCTCAGTGTTGTGAGAACGATGACTGGTTAAAATTTTTGGTGGTTTCTTGTTCAGTCCATAGGCCTACATCATGTGGCAAACCGGTGAGCATGTGGCTCTATTAGTATAGGAGATACCTGAAAACATATCACACTTTTCATCATAGTGCTTTTACCAATGCATAAAATGCATGGAGAAGTCATTTCGAATGACTGGTCCTCAGTGTTGTGAGAACGATGACTGGTTAAAATTTTTGGTGGTTTCTTGTTCAGTCCATAGGCCTACATCATGTGGCAAACCGGTGAGCATGTGGCTCTATTAGTATAGGAGATACCTGAAAACATATCACACTTTTCATCATAGTGCTTTTACCAATGTATAAAATGCATGGAGAAGTCATTTCGAATGACTGGTCCTCAGTGTTGTGAGAACGATGACTGGTTAAAATATTTGGTGGTTTCTTGTTCAGTCCATAGGCCTACATCATGTGGCAAACCGGTGAGCATGTGGCTCTATTAGTATAGGAGATACCTGAAAACATATCACACTTTTCATCATAGTGCTTTTACCAATGCATAAAATGCATGGAGAAGTCATTTCGAATGACTGGTCCTCAGTGTTGTGAGAACGATGACTGGTTTAAATTTTTGGTGGTTTCTTGTTCAGTCCATAGGCCTACATCATGTGGCAAACCGGTGAGCATGTGGCTCTATTAGTATAGGAGATACCTGAAAACATATCACACTTTTCATCATAGTGCTTTTACCAATGCATAAAATGCATGGAGAAGTCATTTCGAATGACTGGTCCTCAGTGTTGTGAGAACGATGACTGGTTAAAATTTTTGGTGGTTTCTTGTTCAGTCCATAGGCCTACATCATGTGGCAAACCGGTGAGCATGTGGCTCTATTAGTATAGGAGATACCTGAAAACATATCACACTTTTCATCATAGTGCTTTTACCAATGCATAAAATGCATGGAGAAGTCATTTCGAATGACTGGTCCTCAGTGTTGTGAGAACGATGACTGGTTAAAATTTTTGGTGGTTTCTTGTTCAGTCCATAGGCCTACATCATGTGGCAAACCGGTGAGCATGTGGCTCTATTAGTATAGGAGATACCTGAAAACATATCACACTTTTCATCATAGTGCTTTTACCAATGCATAAAATGCATGGAGAAGTCATTTCGAATGACTGGTCCTCAGTGTTGTGAGAACGATGACTGGTTAAAATTTTTGTGGTTTCTGTTCAGTCCATAGGCCTACATCATGTGGCAAACCGGTGAGCATGTGGCTCTATTAGTATAGGAGATACCTGAAAACATATCACACTTTTCATCATAGTGCTTTTACCAATGCATAAAATGCATGGAGAAGTCATTTCGAATGACTGGTCCTCAGTGTTGTGAGAACGATGACTGGTTAAAATTTTTGGTGGTTTCTTGTTCAGTCCATAGGCCTACATCATGTGGCATACCGGTGAGCATGTGGCTCTATTAGTATAGGAGATACCTGAAAACATATCACACTTTTCATCATAGTGCTTTTACCAATGCATAAAATGCATGGAGAAGTCATTTCGAATGACTGGTCCTCAGTGTTGTGAGAACGATGACTGGTAAAATTTTTGGTGGTTTCTTGTTCAGTCCATAGGCCTACATCATGTGGCAAACCGGTGAGCATGTGGCTCTATTAGTATAGGAGATACCTGAAAACATATCACACTTTTCATCATAGTGCTTTTACCAATGCATAAAATGCATGGAGAAGTCATTTCGAATGACTGGTCCTCAGTGTTGTGAGAACGATGACTGGTTAAAATTTTTGGTGGTTTCTTGTTCAGTCCATAGGCCTACATCATGTGGCAAACCGGTGAGCATGTGGCTCTATTAGTATAGGAGATACCTGAAAACATATCACACTTTTCATCATAGTGCTTTTACCAATGCATAAAATGCATGGAGAAGTCATTTCGAATGACTGGTCCTCAGTGTTGTGAGAACGATGACTGGTTAAAATTTTTGGTGGTTTCTTGTTCAGTCCATAGGCCTACATCATGTGGCAAACCGGTGAGCATGTGGCTCTATTAGTATAGGAGATACCTGAAAACATATCACACTTTTCATCATAGTGCTTTTACCAATGCATAAAATGCATGGAGAAGTCATTTCGAATGACTGGTCCTCAGTGTTGTGAGAACGTTGACTGGTTAAAAATTTTGGTGGTTTCTTGTTCAGTCCATAGGCCTACATCATGTGGCAAACCGGTGAGCATGTGGCTCTATTAGTATAGGAGATACCTGAAAACATATCACACTTTTCATCATAGTGCTTTTACCAATGCATAAAATGCATGGAGAAGTCATTTCGAATGACTGGTCCTCAGTGTTGTGAGAACGATGACTGGTTAAAATTTTTGGTGGTTTCTTGTTCAGTCCATAGGCCTACATCATGTGGCAAACCGGTGAGCATGTGGCTCTATTAGTATAGGAGATACCTGAAACATATCACACTTTTCATCATAGTGCTTTTACCAATGCATAAAATGCATGGAGAAGTCATTTCGAATGACTGGTCCTCAGTGTTGTGAGAACGATGACTGGTTAAAATTTTTGGTGGTTTCTTGTTCAGTCCATAGGCCTACATCATGTGGCAAACCGGTGAGCATGTGGCTCTATTAGTATAGGAGATACCTGAAAACATATCACACTTTTCATCATAGTGCTTTTACCAATGCATAAAATGCATGGAGAAGTCATTTCGAATGACTGGTCCTCAGTGTTGTGAGAACGATGACTGGTTAAAATTTTTGGTGGTTTCTTGTTCAGTCCATAGGCCTACATCATGTGGCAAACCGGTGAGCATGTGGCTCTATTAGTATAGGAGATACCTGAAAACATATCACACTTTTCATCATAGTGCTTTTACCAATGCATAAAATGCATGGAGAAGTCATTTCGAATGACTGGTCCTCAGTGTTGTGAGAACGATGACTGGTTAAAATTTTTGGTGGTTTCTTGTTCAGTCCATAGGCCTACATCATGTGGCAAACCGGTGAGCATGTGGCTCTATTAGTATAGGAGATACCTGAAAACATATCACACTTTTCATCATAGTGCTTTTACCAATGCATAAAATGCATGGAGAAGTCATTTCGAATGACTGGTCCTCAGTGTTGTGAGAACGATGACTGGTTAAAATTTTTGGTGGTTTCTTGTTCAGTCCATAGGCCTACATCATGTGGCAAACCGGTGAGCATGTGGCTCTATTAGTATAGGAGATACCTGAAAACATATCACACTTTTCATCATAGTGCTTTTACCAATGCATAAAATGCATGGAGAAGTCATTCGAATGACTGGTCCTCAGTGTTGTGAGAACGATGACTGGTTAAAATTTTTGGTGGTTCTTGTTCAGTCCATAGGCCTACATCATGTGGCAAACCGGTGAGCATGTGGCTCTATTAGTATAGGAGATACCTGAAAACATATCACACTTTTCATCATAGTGCTTTTACCAATGCATAAAATGCATGGAGAAGTCATTTCGAATGACTGGTCCTCAGTGTTGTGAGAACGATGACTGGTTAAAATTTTTGGTGGTTTCTTGTTCAGTCCATAGGCCTACATCATGTGGCAAACCGGTGAGCATGTGGCTCTATTAGTATAGGAGATACCTGAAAACATATCACACTTTTCATCATAGTGCTTTTACCAATGCATAAAATGCATGGAGAAGTCATTTCGAATGACTGGTCCTCAGTGTTGTGAGAACGATGACTGGTTAAAATTTTTGGTGGTTCTTGTTCAGTCCATAGGCCTACATCATGTGGCAAACCGGTGAGCATGTGGCTCTATTAGTATAGGAGATACCTGAAAACATATCACACTTTTCATCATAGTGCTTTTACCAATGCATAAAATGCATAGGAGAAGTCATTTCGAATGACTGGTCCTCAGTGTTGTGAGAACGATGACTGGTTAAAATTTTTGGTAGGTTTCTTGTTCAGTCCATAGGCCTACATCATGTGGCAAACCGGTGAGCATGTGGCTCTATTAGTATAGGAGATACCTGAAAACATATCACACTTTTCATCATAGTGCTTTTACCAATGCATAAAATGCATGGAGAAGTCATTTCGAATGACTGGTCCTCAGTGTTGTGAGAACGATGACTGGTTAAAATTTTTGGTGGTTTCTTGTTCAGTCCATAGGCCTACATCATGTGGCAAACCGGTGAGCATGTGGCTCTATTAGTATAGGAGATACCTGAAAACATATCACACTTTTCATCATAGTGCTTTTACCAATGCATAAAATGCATGGAGAAGTCATTTCGAATGACTGGTCCTCAGTGTTGTGAGAACGATGACTGGTTAAAATTTTTGGTGGTTTCTTGTTCAGTCCATAGGCCTACATCATGTGGCAAACCGGTGAGCATGTGGCTCTATTAGTATAGGAGATACCTGAAAACATATCACACTTTTCATCATAGTGCTTTTACCAATGCATAAAATGCATGGAGAAGTCATTTCGAATGACTGGTCCTCAGTGTTGTGAGAACGATGACTGGTTAAAATTTTTGGTGGTTTCTTGTTCAGTCCATAGGCCTACATCATGTGGCAAAACCGGTGAGCATGTGGCTCTATTAGTATAGGAGATACCTGAAAACATATCACACTTTTCATCATAGTGCTTTTACCAATGCATAAAATGCATGGAGAAGTCATTTCGAATGACTGGTCCTCAGTGTTGTGAGAACGATGACTGGTTAAAATTTTTGGTGGTTTCTTGTTCAGTCCATAGGCCTACATCATGTGGCAAACCGGTGAGCATGTGGCTCTATTAGTATAGGAGATACCTGAAAACATATCACACTTTTCATCATAGTGCTTTTACCAATGTATAAAATGCATGGAGAAGTCATTTCGAATGACTGGTCCTCAGTGTTGTGAGAACGATGACTGGTTAAAATTTTTGGTGGTTTCTTGTTCAGTCCATAGGCCTACATCATGTGGCAAACCGGTGAGCATGTGGCTCTAATAGTATAGGAGATACCTGAAAACATATCACACTTTTCATCATAGTGCTTTACCAATGCATAAAATGCATGGAGAAGTCATTTCGAATGACTGGTCCTCAGTGTTGTGAGAACGATGACTGGTTAAAATTTTTGGTGGTTTCTTGTTCAGTCCATAGGCCTACATCATGTGGCAAACCGGTGAGCATGTGGCTCTATTAGTACAGGAGATACCTGAAAACATATCACACTTTTCATCATAGTGCTTTTACCAATGCATAAAATGCATGGAGAAGTCATTTCGAATGACTGGTCCTCAGTGTTGTGAGAAAGATGACTGGTTAAAATTTTTGGTGGTTTCTTGTTCAGTCCATAGGCCTACATCATGTGGCAAACCGGTGAGCATGTGGCTCTATTAGTATAGGAGATACCTGAAAACATATCACACTTTTCATCATAGTGCTTTTACCAATGCATAAAATGCATGGAGAAATCATTTCGAATGACTGGTCCTCAGTGTTGTGAGAACGATGACTGGTTAAAATTTTTGGTGGTTTCTTGTTCAGTCCATAGGCCTACATCATGTGGCAAACCGGTGAGCATGTGGCTCTATTAGTATAGGAGATACCTGAAAACATATCACACTTTTCATCATAGTGCTTTTACCAATGCATAAAATGCATAGAGAAGTCATTTCGAATGTCTGGTCCTCAGTGTTGTGAGAACGATGACTGGTTAAAATTTTTGGTAGTTTCTTGTTCAGTCCATAGGCCTACATCATGTGGCAAACCGGTGAGCATGTGGCTCTATTAGTATAGGAGATACCTGAAAACATATCACACTTTTCATCATAGTGCTTTTACCAATGCATAAAATGCATGGAGAAGTCATTTCGAATGACTGGTCCTCAGTGTTGTGAGAACGATGACTGGTTAAAATTTTGGTGGTTTCTTGTTCAGTCCATAGGCCTACATCATGTGGCAAACCGGTGAGCATGTGGCTCTATTAGTATAGGAGATACCTGAAAACATATCACACTTTTCATCATAGTGCTTTTACCAATGCATAAAATGCATGGAGAAGTCATTTCGAATGACTGGTCCTCAGTGTTGTGAGAACGATGACTGGTTAAAATTTTTGGTGGTTTCTTGTTCAGTCCATAGGCCTACATCATGTGGCAAACCGGTGAGCATGTGGCTCTATTAGTATAGGAGATACCTGAAAACATATCACACTTTTCATCATAGTGCTTTTACCAATGCATAAAATGCATGGAGAAGTCATTTCGAATGACTGGTCCTCAGTGTTGTGAGAACGATGACTGGTTAAAATTTTTGGTGGTTTCTTGTTCAGTCCATAGGCCTACATCATGTGGCAAACCGGTGAGCATGTGGCTCTATTAGTATAGGAGATACCTGAAAACATATCACACTTTTCATCATAGTGCTTTTACCAATGCATAAAATGCATGGAGAAGTCATTTCGAATGACTGGTCCTCAGTGTTGTGAGAACGATGACTGGTTAAAATTTTTGGTGGTTTCTTGTTCAGTCCATAGGCCTACATCATGTGGCAAACCGGTGAGCATGTGGCTCTATTAGTATAGGAGATACCTGAAAACATATCACACTTTTCATCATAGTGCTTTTACCAATGCATAAAATGCATGGAGAAGTCATTTCGAATGACTGGTCCTCAGTGTTGTGAGAACGATGACTGGTTAAAATTTTTGGTGGTTTCTTGTTCAGTCCATAGGCCTACATCATGTGGCAAACCGGTGAGCATGTGGCTCTATTAATATAGGAGATACCTGAAAACATATCACACTTTTCATCATAGTGCTTTTACCAATGCATAAAATGCATGGAGAAGTCATTTCGAATGACTGGTCCTCAGTGTTGTGAGAACGATGACTGGTTAAAATTTTTGGTGGTTTCTTGTTCAGTCCATAGGCCTACATCATGTGGCAAACCGGTGAGCATGTGGCTCTATTAGTATAGGAGATACCTGAAAACATATCACACTTTTCATCATAGTGCTTTTACCAATGCATAAAATGCATAGAGAAGTCATTTCGAATGACTGGTCCTCAGTGTTGTGAGAACGATGACTGGTTAAAATTTTTGGTAGTTTCTTGTTCAGTCCATAGGCCTACATCATGTGGCAAACCGGTGAGCATGTGGCTCTATTAGTATAGGAGATACCTGAAAACATATCACACTTTTCATCATAGTGCTTTTACCAATGCATAAAATGCATGGAGAAGTCATTTCGAATGACTGGTCCTCAGTGTTGTGAGAACGATGACTGGTTAAAATTTTTGGTGGTTTCTTGTTCAGTCCATAGGCCTACATCATGTGGCAAACCGGTGAGCATGTGGCTCTATTAGTATAGGAGATACCTGAAAACATATCACACTTTTCATCATAGTGCTTTTACCAATGCATAAAATGCATGGAGAAGTCATTTTGAATGACTGGTCCTCAGTGTTGTGAGAACGATGACTGGTTAAAATTTTTGGTGGTTTCTTGTTCAGTCCATAGGCCTACATCATGTGGCAAACCGGTGAGCATGTGGCTCTATTAGTATAGGAGATACCTGAAAACATATCACACTTTTCATCATAGTGCTTTTACCAATGCATAAAATGCATGGAGAAGTCATTTCGAATGACTGGTCCTCAGTGTTGTGAGAACGATGACTGGTTAAAATTTTGGTGGTTTCTTGTTCAGTCCATAGGCCTACATCATGTGGCAAACCGGTGAGCATGTGGCTCTATTAGTATAGGAGATACCTGAAAACATATCACACTTTTCATCATAGTGCTTTTACCAATGCATAAAATGCATGGAGAAGTCATTTCGAATGACTGGTCCTCAGTGTTGTGAGAACGATGACTGGTTAAAATTTTTGGTGGTTTCTTGTTCAGTCCATAGGCCTACATCATGTGGCAAACGGTGAGCATGTGGCTCTATTAGTATAGGAGATACCTGAAAACATATCACACTTTTCATCATAGTGCTTTTACCAATGTATAAAATGCATGGAGAAGTCATTTCGAATGACTGGTCCTCAGTGTTGTGAGAACGATGACTGGTTAAAATATTTGGTGGTTTCTTGTTCAGTCCATAGGCCTACATCATGTGGCAAACCGGTGAGCATGTGGCTCTAATAGTATAGGAGATACCTGAAAACATATCACACTTTTCATCATAGTGCTTTTACCAATGCATAAAATGCATGGAGAAGTCATTTCGAATGACTGGTCCTCAGTGTTGTGAGAACGATGACTGGTTTAAATTTTTGGTGGTTTCTTGTTCAGTCCATAGGCCTACATCATGTGGCAAACCGGTGAGCATGTGGCTCTATTAGTACAGGAGATACCTGAAAACATATCACACTTTTCATCATAGTGCTTTTACCAATGCATAAAATGCATGGAGAAGTCATTTCGAATGACTGGTCCTCAGTGTTGTGAGAACGATGACTGGTTAAAATTTTTGGTGGTTTCTTGTTCAGTCCATAGGTCTACATCATGTGGCAAACCGGTGAGCATGTGGCTCTATTAGTATAGGAGATACCTGAAAACATATCACACTTTTCATCATAGTGCTTTTACAATGCATAAAATGCATGGAGAAGTCATTTCGAATGACTGGTCCTCAGTGTTGTGAGAACGATGACTGGTTAAAATTTTTGGTGGTTTCTTGTTCAGTCCATAGGCCTACATCATGTGGCAAACCGGTGAGCATGTGGCTCTAATAGTATAGGAGATACCTGAAAACATATCACACTTTTCATCATAGTGCTTTTACCAATGCATAAAATGCATGGAGAAGTCATTCGAATGACTGGTCCTCAGTGTTGTGAGAACGATGACTGGTTAAAATTTTTGGTGGTTTCTTGTTCAGTCCATAGGCTTACATCATGTGGCAAACCGGTGAGCATGTGGCTCTATTAGTATAGGAGATACCTGAAAACATATCACACTTTTCATCATAGTGCTTTTACCAATGCATAAAATGCATGGAGAAGTCATTTCGAATGACTGGTCCTCAGTGTTGTGAGAACGATGACTGGTTAAAATTTTTGGTGGTTTCTTGTTCAGTCCATAGGCCTACATCATGTGGCATACCGGTGAGCATGTGGCTCTATTAGTATAGGAGATACCTGAAAACATATCACGCTTTTCATCATAGTGCTTTTACCAATGCATAAAATGCATGGAGAAGTCATTTCGAATGACTGGTCCTCAGTGTTGTGAGAACGATGACTGGTAAAATTTTTGGTGGTTTCTTGTTCAGTCCATAGGCCTACATCATGTGGCAAACCGGTGAGCATGAGGCTCTATTAGTATAGGAGATACCTGAAAACATATCACACTTTTCATCATAGTGCTTTTACCAATGCATAAAATGCATGGAGAAGTCATTTCGAATGACTGGTCCTCAGTGTTGTGAGAACGATGACTGGTTAAAATTTTTGGTGGTTCTTGTTCAGTCCATAGGCCTACATCATGTGGCAAACCGGTGAGCATGTGGCTCTATTAGTATAGGAGATACCTGAAAACATATCACACTTTTCATCATAGTGCTTTTACCAATGCATAAAATGCATGGAGAAGTCATTTCGCATTTCGAATGACTGGTCCTCAGTGTTGTGAGAACGATGACTGGTTAAAAGTTTTGGTGGTTTCTTGTTCAGTCCATAGGCCTACATCATGTGGCAAACCGGTGAGCATGTGGCTCTAATACTATAGGAGATACCTGAAAACATATCACACTTTTCATCATAGTGCTTTTACCAATGCATAAAATGCATGGAGAAGTCATTTCGAATGACTGGTCCTCAGTGTTGTGAGAACGTTGACTGGTTAAAATTTTTGGTGGTTTCTTGTTCAGTCCATAGGCCTACATCATGTGGCAAACCGGTGAGCATGTGGCTCTATTAGTATAGGAGATACCTGAAAACATATCACACTTTTCATCATAGTGCTTTTACCAATGCATAAAATGCATGGAGAAGTCATTTCGAATGACTGGTCCTCAGTGTTGTGAGAACGATGACTGGTTAAAATTTTTGGTGGTTTCTTGTTCAGTCCATAGGCCTACATCATGTGGCAAACCGGTGAGCATGTGGCTCTATTAGTATAGGAGATACCTGAAAACATATCACACTTTTCATCATAGTGCTTTTACCAATGCATAAAATGCATGGAGAAGTCATTTTGAATGACTGGTCCTCAGTGTTGTGAGAACGATGACTGGTTAAAATTTTTGGTGGTTTCTTGTTCAGTCCATAGGCCTACATCATGTGGCAAACCGGTGAGCATGTGGCTCTATTAGTATAGGAGATACCTGAAAACATATCACACTTTTCATCATAGTGCTTTTACCAATGCATAAAATGCATGGAGAAGTCATTTCGAATGACTGGTCCTCAGTGTTGTGAGAACGATGACTGGTTAAAATTTTTGGTGGTTTCTTGTTCAGTCCATAGGCCT
Organism: Ranitomeya imitator; assembly: GCF_032444005.1. Lineage (NCBI taxonomy): Eukaryota > Metazoa > Chordata > Amphibia > Anura > Dendrobatidae > Ranitomeya > Ranitomeya imitator. The sequence continues at coordinate 14,202 of NW_027194402.1, read as the reverse complement.
ACATCATGTGGCAAACCGGTGAGCATGTGGCTCTATTAGTATAGGAGATACCTGAAAACATATCACACTTTTCATCATAGTGCTTTTACCAATGCATAAAATGCATGGAGAAGTCATTTCGAATGACTGGTCCTCAGTGTTTGTGAGAACGATGACTGGTTAAAATTTTTGGTGGTTTCTTGTTCAGTCCATAGGCCTACATCATGTGGCAAACCGGTGAGCATGTGGCTCTATTAGTATAGGAGATACCTGAAAACATATCACACTTTTCATCATAGTGCTTTTACCAATGCATAAAATGCATGGAGAAGTCATTTCGAATGACTGGTCCTCAGTGTTGTGAGAACGATGACTGGTTAAAATTTTTGGTGGTTTCTTGTTCAGTCCATAGGCCTACATCATGTGGCAAACCGGTGAGCATGTGGCTCTATTAGTATAGGAGATACCTGAAAACATATCACACTTTTCATCATAGTGCTTTTACCAATGCATAAAATGCATGGAGAAGTCATTTCGAATGACTGGTCCTCAGTGTTGTGAGAACGATGACTGGTTAAAATTTTTGGTGGTTTCTTGTTCAGTCCATAGGCCTACATCATGTGGCAAACCGGTGAGCATGTGGCTCTATTAGTATAGGAGATACCTGAAAACATATCACACTTTTCATCATAGTGCTTTTACCAATGCATAAAATGCATGGAGAAGTCATTTCGAATGACTGGTCCTCAGTGTTGTGAGAACGATGACTGGTTAAAATTTTTGGTGGTTTCTTGTTCAGTCCATAGGCCTACATCATGTGGCAAACCGGTGAGCATGTGGCTCTATTAATATAGGAGATACCTGAAAACATATCACACTTTTCATCATAGTGCTTTTACCAATGCATAAAATGCATGGAGAAGTCATTTCGAATGACTGGTCCTCAGTGTTGTGAGAACGATGACTGGTTAAAATTTTTGGTGGTTTCTTGTTCAGTCCATAGGCCTACATCATGTGGCAAACCGGTGAGCATGTGGCTCTATTAGTATAGGAGATACCTGAAAACATATCACACTTTTCATCATAGTGCTTTTACCAATGCATAAAATGCATAGAGAAGTCATTTCGAATGACTGGTCCTCAGTGTTGTGAGAACGATGACTGGTTAAAATTTTTGGTAGTTTCTTGTTCAGTCCATAGGCCTACATCATGTGGCAAACCGGTGAGCATGTGGCTCTATTAGTATAGGAGATACCTGAAAACATATCACACTTTTCATCATAGTGCTTTTACCAATGCATAAAATGCATGGAGAAGTCATTTCGAATGACTGGTCCTCAGTGTTGTGAGAACGATGACTGGTTAAAATTTTTGGTGGTTTCTTGTTCAGTCCATAGGCCTACATCATGTGGCAAACCGGTGAGCATGTGGCTCTATTAGTATAGGAGATACCTGAAAACATATCACACTTTTCATCATAGTGCTTTTACCAATGCATAAAATGCATGGAGAAGTCATTTCGAATGACTGGTCCTCAGTGTTGTGAGAACGATGACTGGTTAAAATTTTTGGTGGTTTCTTGTTCAGTCCATAGGCCTACATCATGTGGCAAACCGGTGAGCATGTGGCTCTATTAGTATAGGAGATACCTGAAAACATATCACACTTTTCATCATAGTGCTTTTACCAATGCATAAAATGCATGGAGAAGTCATTTCGAATGACTGGTCCTCAGTGTTGTGAGAACGATGACTGGTTAAAATTTTTGGTGGTTTCTTGTTCAGTCCATAGGCCTACATCATGTGGCAAACCGGTGAGCATGTGGCTCTATTAGTATAGGAGATACCTGAAAACATATCACACTTTTCATCATAGTGCTTTTACCAATGCATAAAATGCATGGAGAAGTCATTTCGAATGACTGGTCCTCAGTGTTGTGAGAACGATGACTGGTTAAAATTTTTGGTGGTTTCTTGTTCAGTCCATAGGCCTACATCATGTGGCAAACCGGTGAGCATGTGGCTCTATTAGTATAGGAGATACCTGAAAACATATCACACTTTTCATCATAGTGCTTTTACCAATGTATAAAATGCATGGAGAAGTCATTTCGAATGACTGGTCCTCAGTGTTGTGAGAACGATGACTGGTTAAAATTTTTGGTGGTTTCTTGTTCAGTCCATAGGCCTACATCATGTGGCAAACCGGTGAGCATGTGGCTCTAATAGTATAGGAGATACCTGAAAACATATCACACTTTTCATCATAGTGCTTTTACCAATGCATAAAATGCATGGAGAAGTCATTTCGAATGACTGGTCCTCAGTGTTGTGAGAACGATGACTGGTTAAAATTTTTGGTGGTTTCTTGTTCAGTCCATAGGCCTACATCATGTGGCAAACCGGTGAGCATGTGGCTCTATTAGTACAGGAGATACCTGAAAACATATCACACTTTTCATCATAGTGCTTTTACCAATGCATAAAATGCATGGAGAAGTCATTTCGAATGACTGGTCCTCAGTGTTGTGAGAAAGATGACTGGTTAAAATTTTTGGTGGTTTCTTGTTCAGTCCATAGGCCTACATCATGTGGCAAACCGGTGAGCATGTGGCTCTATTAGTATAGGAGATACCTGAAAACATATCACACTTTTCATCATAGTGCTTTTACCAATGCATAAAATGCATGGAGAAATCATTTCGAATGACTGGTCCTCAGTGTTGTGAGAACGATGACTGGTTAAAATTTTTGGTGGTTTCTTGTTCAGTCCATAGGCCTACATCATGTGGCAAACCGGTGAGCATGTGGCTCTATTAGTATAGGAGATACCTGAAAACATATCACACTTTTCATCATAGTGCTTTTACCAATGCATAAAATGCATGGAGAAGTCATTTCGAATGACTGGTCCTCAGTGTTGTGAGAACGATGACTGGTTAAAATTTTTGGTGGTTTCTTGTTCAGTCCATAGGCCTACATCATGTGGCAAACCGGTGAGCATGTGGCTCTATTAGTATAGGAGATACCTGAAAACATATCACACTTTTCATCATAGTGCTTTTACCAATGCATAAAATGCATGGAGAAGTCATTTCGAATGACTGGTCCTCAGTGTTGTGAGAACGATGACTGGTTAAAATTTTTGGTGGTTTCTTGTTCAGTCCATAGGCCTACATCATGTGGCAAACCGGTGAGCATGTGGCTCTATTAGTATAGGAGATACCTGAAAACATATCACACTTTTCATCATAGTGCTTTTACCAATGCATAAAATGCATGGAGAAGTCATTTCGAATGACTGGTCCTCAGTGTTGTGAGAACGATGACTGGTTAAAATTTTTGGTGGTTTCTTGTTCAGTCCATAGGCCTACATCATGTGGCAAACCGGTGAGCATGTGGCTCTATTAGTATAGGAGATACCTGAAAACATATCACACTTTTCATCATAGTGCTTTTACCAATGTATAAAATGCATGGAGAAGTCATTTCGAATGACTGGTCCTCAGTGTTGTGAGAACGATGACTGGTTAAAATTTTTGGTGGTTTCTTGTTCAGTCCATAGGCCTACATCATGTGGCAAACCGGTGAGCATGTGGCTCTAATAGTATAGGAGATACCTGAAAACATATCACACTTTTCATCATAGTGCTTTTACCAATGCATAAAATGCATGGAGAAGTCATTTCGAATGACTGGTCCTCAGTGTTGTGAGAACGATGACTGGTTAAAAGTTTTGGTGGTTTCTTGTTCAGTCCATAGGCCTACATCATGTGGCAAACCGGTGAGCATGTGGCTCTATTAGTACAGGAGATACCTGAAAACATATCACACTTTTCATCATAGTGCTTTTACCAATGCATAAAATGCATGGAGAAGTCATTTCGAATGACTGGTCCTCAGTGTTGTGAGAACGATGACTGGTTAAAATTTTTGGTGGTTTCTTGTTCAGTCCATAGGTCTACATCATGTGGCAAACCGGTGAGCATGTGGCTCTATTAGTATAGGAGATACCTGAAAACATATCACACTTTTCATCATAGTGCTTTTACCAATGCATAAAATGCATGGAGAAGTCATTTCGAATGACTGGTCCTCAGTGTTGTGAGAACGATGACTGGTTAAAATTTTTGGTGGTTTCTTGTTCAGTCCATAGGCCTACATCATGTGGCAAACCGGTGAGCATGTGGCTCTATTAGTATAGGAGATACCTGAAAACATATCACACTTTTCATCATAGTGCTTTTACCAATGCATAAAATGCATGGAGAAATCATTTCGAATGACTGGTCCTCAGTGTTGTGAGAACGATGACTGGTTAAAATTTTTGGTGGTTTCTTGTTCAGTCCATAGGCCTACATCATGTGGCAAACCGGTGAGCATGTGGCTCTATTAGTATAGGAGATACCTGAAAACATATCACACTTTTCATCATAGTGCTTTTACCAATGCATAAAATGCATGGAGAAGTCATTTCGAATGACTGGTCCTCAGTGTTGTGACAACGATGACTGGTTAAAATTTTTGGTGGTTTCTTGTTCAGTCCATAGGCCTATATCATGTGGCAAACCGGTGAGCATGTGGCTCTATTAGTATAGGAGATACCTGAAAACATATCACACTTTTCATCATAGTGCTTTTACCAATGCATAAAATGCATGGAGAAGTCATTTCGAATGACTGGTCCTCAGTGTTGTGAGAACGATGACTGGTTAAAATTTTTGGTGGTTTCTTGTTCAGTCCATAGGCCTACATCATGTGGCAAACCGGTGAGCATGTGGCTCTATTAGTATAGGAGATACCTGAAAACATATCACACTTTTCATCATAGTGCTTTTACCAATGCATAAAATGCATGGAGAAGTCATTTCGAATGACTGGTCCTCAGTGTTGTGAGAACGATGACTGGTTAAAATTTTTGGTGGTTTCTTGTTCAGTCCATAGGCCTACATCATGTGGCAAACCGGTGAGCATGTGGCTCTATTAGTATAGGAGATACCTGAAAACATATCACACTTTTCATCATAGTGCTTTTACCAATGCATAAAATGCATGGAGAAGTCATTTCGAATGACTGGTCCTCAGTGTTGTGAGAACGATGACTGGTTAAAATTTTTGGTGGTTTCTTGTTCAGTCCATAGGCCTACATCATGTGGCAAACCGGTGAGCATGTGGCTCTATTAGTATAGGAGATACCTGAAAACATATCACACTTTTCATCATAGTGCTTTTACCAATGTATAAAATGCATGGAAAAGTCATTTCGAATGACTGGTCCTCAGTGTTGTGAGAACGATGACTGGTTAAAATTTTTGGTGGTTTCTTGTTCAGTCCATAGGCCTACATCATGTGGCAAACCGGTGAGCATGTGGCTCTAATAGTATAGGAGATACCTGAAAACATATCACACTTTTCATCATAGTGCTTTTACCAATGCATAAAATGCATGGAGAAGTCATTTCGAATGACTGGTCCTCAGTGTTGTGAGAACGATGACTGGTTAAAATTTTTGGTGGTTTCTTGTTCAGTCCATAGGCCTACATCATGTGGCAAACCGGTGAGCATGTGGCTCTAATAGTATAGGAGATACCTGAAAACATATCACACTTTTCATCATAGTGCTTTTACCAATGCATAAAATGCATGGAGAAGTCATTTCGAATGACTGGTCCTCAGTGTTGTGAGAACGATGACTGGTTAAAAGTTTTGGTGGTTTCTTGTTCAGTCCATAGGCCTACATCATGTGGCAAACCGGTGAACATGTGGCTCTATTAGTACAGGAGATACCTGAAAACATATCACACTTTTCATCATAGTGCTTTTACCAATGCATAAAATGCATGGAGAAGTCATTTCGAATGACTGGTCCTCAGTGTTGTGAGAACGATGACTGGTTAAAATTTTTGGTGGTTTCTTGTTCAGTCCATAGGTCTACATCATGTGGCAAACCGGTGAGCATGTGGCTCTATTAGTATAGGAGATACCTGAAAACATATCACACTTTTCATCATAGTGCTTTTACCAATGCATAAAATGCATGGAGAAGTCATTTCGAATGACTGGTCCTCAGTGTTGTGAGAACGATGACTGGTTAAAATTTTTGGTGGTTTCTTGTTCAGTCCATAGGCCTACATCATGTGGCAAACCGGTGAGCATGTGGCTCTATTAGTATAGGAGATACCTGAAAACATATCACACTTTTCATCATAGTGCTTTTACCAATGCATAAAATGCATGGAGAAGTCATTTCGAATGACTGGTCCTCAGTGTTGTGACAACGATGACTGGTTAAAATTTTTGGTGGTTTCTTGTTCAGTCCATAGGCCTACATCATGTGGCAAACCGGTGAGCATGTGGCTCTATTAGTATAGGAGATACCTGAAAACATATCACACTTTTCATCATAGTGCTTTTACCAATGCATAAAATGCATGGAGAAGTCATTTCGAATGACTGGTCCTCAGTGTTGTGAGAACGATGACTGGTTAAAATTTTTGGTGGTTTCTTGTTCAGTCCATAGGCCTACATCATGTGGCAAACCGGTGAGCATGTGGCTCTATTAGTATAGGAGATACCTGAAAACATATCACACTTTTCATCATAGTGCTTTTACCAATGTATAAAATGCATGGAGAAGTCATTTCGAATGACTGGTCCTCAGTGTTGTGAGAACGATGACTGGTTAAAATTTTTGGTGGTTTCTTGTTCAGTCCATAGGCCTACATCATGTGGCAAACCGGTGAGCATGTGGCTCTATTAGTATAGGAGATACCTGAAAACATATCACACTTTTCATCATAGTGCTTTTACCAATGCATAAAATGCATGGAGAAGTCATTTCGAATGACTGGTCCTCAGTGTTGTGAGAACGATGACTGGTTAAAATTTTTGGTGGTTTCTTGTTCAGTCCATAGGCCTACATCATGTGGCAAACCGGTGAGCATGTGGCTCTATTAGTATAGGAGATACCTGAAAACATATCACACTTTTCATCATAGTGCTTTTACCAATGCATAAAATGCATGGAGAAGTCATTTCGAATGACTGGTCCTCAGTGTTGTGAGAACGATGACTGGTTAAAATTTTTGGTGGTTTCTTGTTCAGTCCATAGGCCTACATCATGTGGCAAACCGGTGAGCATGTGGCTCTATTAGTATAGGAGATACCTGAAAACATATCACACTTTTCATCATAGTGCTTTTACCAATGTATAAAATGCATGGAGAAGTCATTTCGAATGACTGGTCCTCAGTGTTGTGAGAACGATGACTGGTTAAAATTTTTGGTGGTTTCTTGTTCAGTCCATAGGCCTACATCATGTGGCAAACCGGTGAGCATGTGGCTCTAATAGTATAGGAGATACCTGAAAACATATCACACTTTTCATCATAGTGCTTTTACCAATGCATAAAATGCATGGAGAAGTCATTTCGAATGACTGGTCCTCAGTGTTGTGAGAACGATGACTGGTTAAAATTTTTGGTGGTTTCTTGTTCAGTCCATAGGCCTACATCATGTGGCAAACCGGTGAGCATGTGGCTCTATTAGTACAGGAGATACCTGAAAACATATCACACTTTTCATCATAGTGCTTTTACCAATGCATAAAATGCATGGAGAAGTCATTTCGAATGACTGGTCCTCAGTGTTGTGAGAAAGATGACTGGTTAAAATTTTTGGTGGTTTCTTGTTCAGTCCATAGGCCTACATCATGTGGCAAACCGGTGAGCATGTGGCTCTATTAGTATAGGAGATACCTGAAAACATATCACACTTTTCATCATAGTGCTTTTACCAATGCATAAAATGCATGGAGAAATCATTTCGAATGACTGGTCCTCAGTGTTGTGAGAACGATGACTGGTTAAAATTTTTGGTGGTTTCTTGTTCAGTCCATAGGCCTACATCATGTGGCAAACCGGTGAGCATGTGGCTCTATTAGTATAGGAGATACCTGAAAACATATCACACTTTTCATCATAGTGCTTTTACCAATGCATAAAATGCATGGAGAAGTCATTTCGAATGACTGGTCCTCAGTGTTGTGAGAACGATGACTGGTTAAAATTTTTGGTGCTTTCTTGTTCAGTCCATAGGCCTACATCATGTGGCAAACCGGTGAGCATGTGGCTCTATTAGTATAGGAGATACCTGAAAACATATCACACTTTTCATCATAGTGCTTTTACCAATGCATAAAATGCATGGAGAAGTCATTTCGAATGACTGGTCCTCAGTGTTGTGAGAACGATGACTGGTTAAAATTTTTGGTGGTTTCTTGTTCAGTCCATAGGCCTACATCATGTGGCAAACCGGTGAGCATGTGGCTCTATTAGTATAGGAGATACCTGAAAACATATCACACTTTTCATCATAGTGCTTTTACCAATGCATAAAATGCATGGAGAAGTCATTTCGAATGACTGGTCCTCAGTGTTGTGAGAACGATGACTGGTTAAAATTTTTGGTGGTTTCTTGTTCAGTCCATAGGCCTACATCATGTGGCAAACCGGTGAGCATGTGGCTCTATTAGTATAGGAGATACCTGAAAACATATCACACTTTTCATCATAGTGCTTTTACCAATGTATAAAATGCATGGAGAAGTCATTTCGAATGACTGGTCCTCAGTGTTGTGAGAACGATGACTGGTTAAAATTTTTGGTGGTTTCTTGTTCAGTCCATAGGCCTACATCATGTGGCAAACCGGTGAGCATGTGGCTCTAATAGTATAGGAGATACCTGAAAACATATCACACTTTTCATCATAGTGCTTTTACCAATGCATAAAATGCATGGAGAAGTCATTTCGAATGACTGGTCCTCAGTGTTGTGAGAACGATGACTGGTTAAAAGTTTTGGTGGTTTCTTGTTCAGTCCATAGGCCTACATCATGTGGCAAACCGGTGAGCATGTGGCTCTATTAGTACAGGAGATACCTGAAAACATATCACACTTTTCATCATAGTGCTTTTACCAATGCATAAAATGCATGGAGAAGTCATTTCGAATGACTGGTCCTCAGTGTTGTGAGAACGATGACTGGTTAAAATTTTTGGTGGTTTCTTGTTCAGTCCATAGGTCTACATCATGTGGCAAACCGGTGAGCATGTGGCTCTATTAGTATAGGAGATACCTGAAAACATATCACACTTTTCATCATAGTGCTTTTACCAATGCATAAAATGCATGGAGAAGTCATTTCGAATGACTGGTCCTCAGTGTTGTGAGAACGATGACTGGTTAAAATTTTTGGTGGTTTCTTGTTCAGTCCATAGGCCTACATCATGTGGCAAACCGGTGAGCATGTGGCTCTATTAGTATAGGAGATACCTGAAAACATATCACACTTTTCATCATAGTGCTTTTACCAATGCATAAAATGCATGGAGAAATCATTTCGAATGACTGGTCCTCAGTGTTGTGAGAACGATGACTGGTTAAAATTTTTGGTGGTTTCTTGTTCAGTCCATAGGCCTACATCATGTGGCAAACCGGTGAGCATGTGGCTCTATTAGTATAGGAGATACCTGAAAACATATCACACTTTTCATCATAGTGCTTTTACCAATGCATAAAATGCATGGAGAAGTCATTTCGAATGACTGGTCCTCAGTGTTGTGACAACGATGACTGGTTAAAATTTTTGGTGGTTTCTTGTTCAGTCCATAGGCCTATATCATGTGGCAAACCGGTGAGCATGTGGCTCTATTAGTATAGGAGATACCTGAAAACATATCACACTTTTCATCATAGTGCTTTTACCAATGCATAAAATGCATGGAGAAGTCATTTCGAATGACTGGTCCTCAGTGTTGTGAGAACGATGACTGGTTAAAATTTTTGGTGGTTTCTTGTTCAGTCCATAGGCCTACATCATGTGGCAAACCGGTGAGCATGTGGCTCTATTAGTATAGGAGATACCTGAAAACATATCACACTTTTCATCATAGTGCTTTTACCAATGCATAAAATGCATGGAGAAGTCATTTCGAATGACTGGTCCTCAGTGTTGTGAGAACGATGACTGGTTAAAATTTTTGGTGGTTTCTTGTTCAGTCCATAGGCCTACATCATGTGGCAAACCGGTGAGCATGTGGCTCTATTAGTATAGGAGATACCTGAAAACATATCACACTTTTCATCATAGTGCTTTTACCAATGCATAAAATGCATGGAGAAGTCATTTCGAATGACTGGTCCTCAGTGTTGTGAGAACGATGACTGGTTAAAATTTTTGGTGGTTTCTTGTTCAGTCCATAGGCCTACATCATGTGGCAAACCGGTGAGCATGTGGCTCTATTAGTATAGGAGATACCTGAAAACATATCACACTTTTCATCATAGTGCTTTTACCAATGTATAAAATGCATGGAAAAGTCATTTCGAATGACTGGTCCTCAGTGTTGTGAGAACGATGACTGGTTAAAATTTTTGGTGGTTTCTTGTTCAGTCCATAGGCCTACATCATGTGGCAAACCGGTGAGCATGTGGCTCTAATAGTATAGGAGATACCTGAAAACATATCACACTTTTCATCATAGTGCTTTTACCAATGCATAAAATGCATGGAGAAGTCATTTCGAATGACTGGTCCTCAGTGTTGTGAGAACGATGACTGGTTAAAATTTTTGGTGGTTTCTTGTTCAGTCCATAGGCCTACATCATGTGGCAAACCGGTGAGCATGTGGCTCTAATAGTATAGGAGATACCTGAAAACATATCACACTTTTCATCATAGTGCTTTTACCAATGCATAAAATGCATGGAGAAGTCATTTCGAATGACTGGTCCTCAGTGTTGTGAGAACGATGACTGGTTAAAAGTTTTGGTGGTTTCTTGTTCAGTCCATAGGCCTACATCATGTGGCAAACCGGTGAACATGTGGCTCTATTAGTACAGGAGATACCTGAAAACATATCACACTTTTCATCATAGTGCTTTTACCAATGCATAAAATGCATGGAGAAGTCATTTCGAATGACTGGTCCTCAGTGTTGTGAGAACGATGACTGGTTAAAATTTTTGGTGGTTTCTTGTTCAGTCCATAGGTCTACATCATGTGGCAAACCGGTGAGCATGTGGCTCTATTAGTATAGGAGATACCTGAAAACATATCACACTTTTCATCATAGTGCTTTTACCAATGCATAAAATGCATGGAGAAGTCATTTCGAATGACTGGTCCTCAGTGTTGTGAGAACGATGACTGGTTAAAATTTTTGGTGGTTTCTTGTTCAGTCCATAGGCCTACATCATGTGGCAAACCGGTGAGCATGTGGCTCTATTAGTATAGGAGATACCTGAAAACATATCACACTTTTCATCATAGTGCTTTTACCAATGCATAAAATGCATGGAGAAGTCATTTCGAATGACTGGTCCTCAGTGTTGTGACAACGATGACTGGTTAAAATTTTTGGTGGTTTCTTGTTCAGTCCATAGGCCTATATCATGTGGCAAACCGGTGAGCATGTGGCTCTATTAGTATAGGAGATACCTGAAAACATATCACACTTTTCATCATAGTGCTTTTACCAATGCATAAAATGCATGGAGAAGTCATTTCGAATGACTGGTCCTCAGTGTTGTGAGAACGATGACTGGTTAAAATTTTTGGTGGTTTCTTGTTCAGTCCATAGGCCTACATCATGTGGCAAACCGGTGAGCATGTGGCTCTATTAGTATAGGAGATACCTGAAAACATATCACACTTTTCATCATAGTGCTTTTACCAATGCATAAAATGCATGGAGAAGTCATTTCGAATGACTGGTCCTCAGTGTTGTGAGAACGATGACTGGTTAAAATTTTTGGTGGTTTCTTGTTCAGTCCATAGGCCTACATCATGTGGCAAACCGGTGAGCATGTGGCTCTATTAGTATAGGAGATACCTGAAAACATATCACACTTTTCATCATAGTGCTTTTACCAATGCATAAAATGCATGGAGAAGTCATTTCGAATGACTGGTCCTCAGTGTTGTGAGAACGATGACTGGTTAAAATTTTTGGTGGTTTCTTGTTCAGTCCATAGGCCTACATCATGTGGCAAACCGGTGAGCATGTGGCTCTATTAGTATAGGAGATACCTGAAAACATATCACACTTTTCATCATAGTGCTTTTACCAATGTATAAAATGCATGGAGAAGTCATTTCGAATGACTGGTCCTCAGTGTTGTGAGAACGATGACTGGTTAAAATTTTTGGTGGTTTCTTGTTCAGTCCATAGGCCTACATCATGTGGCAAACCGGTGAGCATGTGGCTCTAATAGTATAGGAGATACCTGAAAACATATCACACTTTTCATCATAGTGCTTTTACCAATGCATAAAATGCATGGAGAAGTCATTTCGAATGACTGGTCCTCAGTGTTGTGAGAACGATGACTGGTTAAAATTTTTGGTGGTTTCTTGTTCAGTCCATAGGCCTACATCATGTGGCAAACCGGTGAGCATGTGGCTCTATTAGTACAGGAGATACCTGAAAACATATCACACTTTTCATCATAGTGCTTTTACCAATGCATAAAATGCATGGAGAAGTCATTTCGAATGACTGGTCCTCAGTGTTGTGAGAACGATGACTGGTTAAAATTTTTGGTGGTTTCTTGTTCAGTCCATAGGTCTACATCATGTGGCAAACCGGTGAGCATGTGGCTCTATTAGTATAGGAGATACCTGAAAACATATCACACTTTTCATCATAGTGCTTTTACCAATGCATAAAATGCATGGAGAAGTCATTTCGAATGACTGGTCCTCAGTGTTGTGAGAACGATGACTGGTTAAAATTTTTGGTGGTTTCTTGTTCAGTCCATAGGCCTACATCATGTGGCAAACCGGTGAGCATGTGGCTCTATTAGTATAGGAGATACCTGAAAACATATCACACTTTTCATCATAGTGCTTTTACCAATGCATAAAATGCATGGAGAAATCATTTCGAATGACTGGTCCTCAGTGTTGTGAGAACGATGACTGGTTAAAATTTTTGGTGGTTTCTTGTTCAGTCCATAGGCCTACATCATGTGGCAAACCGGTGAGCATGTGGCTCTATTAGTATAGGAGATACCTGAAAACATATCACACTTTTCATCATAGTGCTTTTACCAATGCATAAAATGCATGGAGAAGTCATTTCGAATGACTGGTCCTCAGTGTTGTGAGAACGATGACTGGTTAAAATTTTTGGTGGTTTCTTGTTCAGTCCATAGGCCTACATCATGTGGCAAACCGGTGAGCATGTGGCTCTATTAGTATAGGAGATACCTGAAAACATATCACACTTTTCATCATAGTGCTTTTACCAATGCATAAAATGCATGGAGAAGTCATTTCGAATGACTGGTCCTCAGTGTTGTGAGAACGATGACTGGTTAAAATTTTTGGTGGTTTCTTGTTCAGTCCATAGGCCTACATCATGTGGCAAACCGGTGAGCATGTGGCTCTATTAGTATAGGAGATACCTGAAAACATATCACACTTTTCATCATAGTGCTTTTACCAATGCATAAAATGCATGGAGAAGTCATTTCGAATGACTGGTCCTCAGTGTTGTGAGAACGATGACTGGTTAAAATTTTTGGTGGTTTCTTGTTCAGTCCATAGGCCTACATCATGTGGCAAACCGGTGAGCATGTGGCTCTATTAGTATAGGAGATACCTGAAAACATATCACACTTTTCATCATAGTGCTTTTACCAATGTATAAAATGCATGGAGAAGTCATTTCGAATGACTGGTCCTCAGTGTTGTGAGAACGATGACTGGTTAAAATTTTTGGTGGTTTCTTGTTCAGTCCATAGGCCTACATCATGTGGCAAACCGGTGAGCATGTGGCTCTAATAGTATAGGAGATATCTGAAAACATATCACACTTTTCATCATAGTGCTTTTACCAATGCATAAAATGCATGGAGAAGTCATTTCGAATGACTGGTCCTCAGTGTTGTGAGAACGATGACTGGTTAAAAGTTTTGGTGGTTTCTTGTTCAGTCCATAGGCCTACATCATGTGGCAAACCGGTGAGCATGTGGCTCTATTAGTACAGGAGATACCTGAAAACATATCACACTTTTCATCATAGTGCTTTTACCAATGCATAAAATGCATGGAGAAGTCATTTCGAATGACTGGTCCTCAGTGTTGTGAGAACGATGACTGGTTAAAATTTTTGGTGGTTTCTTGTTCAGTCCATAGGTCTACATCATGTGGCAAACC
>NW_027194401.1:0-40876 GCF_032444005.1 Ranitomeya imitator | reverse complement strand
CCTACATCATGTGGCAAACCGGTGAGCATGTGGCTCTATTAGTATAGGAGATACCTGAAAACATATCACACTTTTCATCATAGTGCTTTTACCAATGCATAAAATGCATGGAGAAGTCATTTCGAATGACTGGTCCTCAGTGTTGTGAGAACGATGACTGGTTAAAATTTTTGGTGGTTTCTTGTTCAGTCCATAGGCCTACATCATGTGGCAAACGCGTGAGCATGTGGCTCTATTAGTATAGGAGATACCTGAAAACATATCACACTTTTCATCATAGTGCTTTTACCATTGCATAAAATGCATGGAGAAGTCATTTCGAATGACTGGTCCTCAGTGTTGTGAGAACGATGACTGGTTAAAATTTTTGGTGGTTTCTTGTTCAGTCCATAGGCCTACATCATGTGGCAAACCGGTGAGCATGTGGCTCTATTAGTATAGGAGATACCTGAAAACATATCACACTTTTCATCATAGTGCTTTTACCAATGCATAAAATGCATGGAGAAGTCATTTCGAATGACTGGTCCTCAGTGTTGTGAGAACGATGACTGGTTAAAATTTTGGTGGTTTCTTGTTCAGTCCATAGGCCTACATCATGTGGCAAACCGGTGAGCATGTGGCTCTATTAGTATAGGAGATACCTGAAAACATATCACACTTTTCATCATAGTGCTTTTACCATGCATAAAATGCATGGAGAAGTCATTTCGAATGACTGGTCCTCAGTGTTGTGAGAACGATGACTGGTTAAAATTTTTGGTGGTTTCTTGTTCAGTCCATTAGACTACATCATGTGGCAAACCGGTGAGCATGTGGCTCTATTAGTATAGGAGATACCTGAAAACATATCACACTTTTCATCATAGTGCTTTTACCAATGCATAAAATGCATGGAGAAGTCATTTCGAATGACTGGTCCTCAGTGTTGTGAGAACGATGACTGGTTAAAATTTTTGGTGGTTTCTTGTTCAGTCCATAGGCCTACATCATGTGGCAAACCGGTGAGCATGTGGCTCTATAAGTATAGGAGATACCTGAAAACATATCACACTTTTCATCATAGAGCTTTTACCAATGCATAAAATGTATGGAGAAGTCATTTCGAATGACTGGTCCTCAGTGTTGTGAGAACGATGACTGGTTAAAATTTTTGGTGGTTTCTTGTTCAGTCCATTAGCCTACATCATGTGGCAAACCGGTGAGCATGTGGCTCTATTAGTATAGGAGATACCTGAAAACATATCACACTTTTCATCATAGTGCTTTTACCAATGCATAAAATGCATGGAGAAGTCATTTCGAATGACTGGTCCTCAGTGTTGTGAGAACGATGACTGGTTAAAATTTTTGGTGGTTTCTTGTCAGTCCATAGGCCTACATCATGTGGCAAACCGGTGAGCATGTGGCTCTATTAGTATAGGAGATACCTGAAAACATATCACACTTTTCATCATAGTGCTTTTACCAATGCATAAAATGCATGGAGAAGTCATTTCGAATGACTGGTCCTCAGTGTTGTGAGAACGATGACTGGTTAAAATTTTTGGTGGTTTCTTGTTCAGTCCATAGGCCTACATCATGTGGCAAACCGGTGAGCATGTGGCTCTATTAGTATAGGAGATACCTGAAAACATATCACACTTTTCATCATAGTGCTTTTACCAATGCATAAAATGCATGGAGAAGTCATTTCGAATGACTGGTCCTCAGTGTTGTGAGAACGATGACTGGTTAAAATTTTTGGTGGTTTCTTGTTCAGTCCATTAGCCTACATCATGTGGCAAACCGGTGAGCATGTGGCTCTATTAGTATAGGAGATACCTGAAAACATATCACACTTTTCATCATAGTGCTTTTACCAATGCATAAAATGCATGGAGAAGTCATTTCGAATGACTGGTCCTCAGTGTTGTGAGAACGATGACTGGTTAAAATTTTTGGTGGTTTCTTGTTCAGTCCATAGGCCTACATCATGTGGCAAACCGGTGAGCATGTGGCTCTATTAGTATAGGAGATACCTGAAAACATATCACACTTTTCATCATAGAGCTTTTACCAATGCATAAAATGTATGGAGAAGTCATTTCGAATGACTGGTCCTCAGTGTTGTGAGAACGATGACTGGTTAAAATTTTTGGTGGTTTCTTGTTCAGTCCATTGCCTACATCATGTGGCAAACCGGTGAGCATGTGGCTCTATTAGTATAGGAGATACCTGAAAACATATCACACTTTTCATCATAGTGCTTTTACCAATGCATAAAATGCATGGAGAAGTCATTTCGAATGACTGGTCCTCAGTGTTGTGAGAACGATGACTGGTTAAAATTTTTGGTGGTTTCTTGTTCAGTCCATAGGCCTACATCATGTGGCAAACCGGTGAGCATGTGGCTCTATTAGTATAGGAGATACCTGAAAACATATCACACTTTTCATCATAGTGCTTTTACCAATGCATAAAATGCATGGAGAAGTCATTTCGAATGACTGGTCCTCAGTGTTGTGAGAACGATGACTGGTTAAAATTTTTGGTGGTTTCTTGTTCAGTCCATAGGCCTACATCATGTGGCAAACCGGTGAGCATGTGGCTCTATTAGTATAGGAGATACCTGAAAACATATCACACTTTTCATCATAGTGCTTTTACCAATGCATAAAATGCATGGAGAAGTCATTTCGAATGACTGGTCCTCAGTGTTGTGAGAACGATGACTGGTTAAAATTTTTGGTGGTTTCTTGTTCAGTCCATAGGCCTACATCATGTGGCAAACCGGTGAGCATGTGGCTCTATTAGTATAGGAGATACCTGAAAACATATCACACTTTTCATCATAGTGCTTTTACCAATGCATAAAATGCATGGAGAAGTCATTTCGAATGACTGGTCCTCAGTGTTGTGAGAACGATGACTGGTTAAAATTTTTGGTGGTTTCTTGTTCAGTTCCATAGGCCTACATCATGTGGCAAACCGGTGAGCATGTGGCTCTATTAGTATAGGAGATACCTGAAAACATATCACACTTTTCATCATAGTGCTTTTACCAATGCATAAAATGCATGGAGAAGTCATTTCGAATGACTGGTCCTCAGTGTTGTGAGAACGATGACTGGTTAAAATTTTTGGTGGTTTCTTGTTCAGTCCATAGGCCTACATCATGTGGCAAACCGGTGAGCATGTGGCTCTATTAGTATAGGAGATACCTGAAAACATATCACACTTTTCATCATAGTGCTTTTACCAATGCATAAAATGCATGGAGAAGTCATTTCGAATGACTGGTCCTCAGTGTTGTGAGAACGATGACTGGTTAAAATTTTTGGTGGTTTCTTGTTCAGTCCATAGGCCTACATCATGTGGCAAACCGGTGAGCATGTGGCTCTATTAGTATAGGAGATACCTGAAAACATATCACACTTTTCATCATAGAGCTTTTACCAATGCATAAAATGTATGGAGAAGTCATTTCGAATGACTGGTACTCAGTGTTGTGAGAACGATGACTGGTTAAAATTTTTGGTGGTTTCTTGTTCAGTCCATAGGCCTACATCATGTGGCAAACCGGTGAGCATGTGGCTCTATTAGTATAGGAGATACCTGAAAACATATCACACTTTTCATCATAGTGCTTTTACCAATGCATAAAATGCATGGAGAAGTCATTTTGAATGACTGGTCCTCAGTGTTGTGAGAACGATGACTGGTTAAAATTTTTGGTGGTTTCTTGTTCAGTACATAGGCCTACATCATGTGGCAAACCGGTGAGCATGTGGCTCTATTAGTATAGGAGATACCTGAAAAACATATCACACTTTTCATCATAGTGCTTTTACCAATGCATAAAATGCATGGAGAAGTCATTTCGAATGACTGGTCCTCAGTGTTGTGAGAACGATGACTGGTTAAAATTTTTGGTGGTTTCTTGTTCAGTCCATAGGCCTACATCATGTGGCAAACCGGTGAGCATGTGGCTCTATTAGTATAGGAGATACCTGAAAACATATCACACTTTTCATCATAGTGCTTTTACCAATGCATAAAATGCATGGAGAAGTCATTTCGAATGACTGGTCCTCAGTGTTGTGAGAACGATGACTGGTTAAAATTTTTGGTGGTTTCTTGTTCAGTCCATAGCCTACATCATGTGGCAAACCGGTGAGCATGTGGCTCTATTAGTATAGGAGATACCTGAAAACATATCACACTTTTCATCATAGTGCTTTTACCAATGCATAAAATGCATGGAGAAGTCATTTCGAATGACTGGTCCTCAGTGTTGTGAGAACGATGACTGGTTAAAAATTTTTGGTGGTTTCTTGTTCAGTCCATAGGCCTACATCATGTGGCAAACCGGTGAGCATGTGGCTCTATTAGTATAGGAGATACCTGAAAACATATCACACTTTTCATCATAGTGCTTTTACAATGCATAAAATGCATGGAGAAGTCATTTCGAATGACTGGTCCTCAGTGTTGTGAGAACGATGACTGGTTAAAATTTTTGGTGGTTTCTTGTTCAGTCCATAGGCCTACATCATGTGGCAAACCGGTGAGCATGTGGCTCTATTAGTATAGGAGATACCTGAAAACATATCACACTTTTCATCATAGTGCTTTTACCAATGCATAAAATGCATGGAGAAGTCATTTCGAATGACTGGTCCTCAGTGTTGTGAGAACGATGACTGGTTAAAATTTTTGGTGGTTTCTTGTTCAGTCCATAGGCCTACATCATGTGGCAAACCGGTGAGCATGTGGCTCTATTAGTATAGGAGATACCTGAAAACATATCACACTTTTCATCATAGTGCTTTTACCAATGCATAAAATGCATGGAGAAGTCATTTCGAATGACTGGTCCTCAGTGTTGTGAGAACGATGACTGGTTAAAATTTTTGGTGGTTTCTTGTTCAGTCCATTAGCCTACATCATGTGGCAAACCGGTGAGCATGTGGCTCTATTAGTATAGGAGATACCTGAAAACATATCACACTTTTCATCATAGTGCTTTTACCAATGCATAAAATGCATGGAGAAGTCATTTCGAATGACTGGTCCTCAGTGTTGTGAGAACGATGACTGGTTAAAATTTTTGGTGGTTTCTTGTTCAGTCCATAGGCCTACATCATGTGGCAAACCGGTGAGCATGTGGCTCTATTAGTATAGGAGATACCTGAAAAAATATCACACTTTTCATCATAATGCTTTTACCAATGCATAAAATGCATGGAGAAGTCATTTCGAATGACTGGTCCTCAGTGTTGTGAGAACGATGACTGGTTAAAATTTTTGGTGGTTTCTTGTTCAGTCCATTAGCCTACATCATGTGGCAAACCGGTGAGCATGTGGCTCTATTAGTATAGGAGATACCTGAAAACATATCACACTTTTCATCATAGTGCTTTTACCAATGCATAAAATGCATGGAGAAGTCATTTCGAATGACTGGTCCTCAGTGTTGTGAGAACGATGACTGGTTAAAATTTTTGGTGGTTTCTTGTTCAGTCCATAGGCCTACATCATGTGGCAAACCGGTGAGCATGTGGCTCTATTAGTATAGGAGATACCTGAAAACATATCACACTTTTCATCATAGTGCTTTTACCAATGCATAAAATGCATGGAGAAGTCATTTCGAATGACTGGTCCTCAGTGTTGTGAGAACGATGACTGGTTAAAATTTTTGGTGGTTTCTTGTTCAGTCCATAGGCCTACATCATGTGGCAAACCGGTGAGCATGTGGCTCTATTAGTATAGGAGATACCTGAAAACATATCACACTTTTCATCATAGTGCTTTTACCAATGCATAAAATGCATGGAGAAGTCATTTCGAATGACTGGTCCTCAGTGTTGTGAGAACGATGACTGGTTAAAATTTTTGGTGGTTTCTTGTTCAGTCCATAGGCCTACATCATGTGGCAAACCGGTGAGCATGTGGCTCTATTAGTATAGGAGATACCTGAAAATATATCACACATTTCATCATAGTGCTTTTACCAATGCATAAAATGACTGGAGAAGTCATTTCGAATGACTGGTCCTCAGTGTTGTGAGAACGATGACTGGTTAAAATTTTTGGTGGTTTCTTGTTCAGTCCATAGGCCTACATCATGTGGCAAACCGGTGAGCATGTGGCTCTATTAGTATAGGAGATACCTGAAAACATATCACACTTTTCATCATAGTGCTTTTACCAATGCATAAAATGCATGGAGAAGTCATTTCGAATGACTGGTCCTCAGTGTTGTGAGAACGATGACTGGTTAAAATTTTTGGTGGTTTCTTGTTCAGTCCATAGGCCTACATCATGTGGCAAACCGGTGAGCATGTGGCTCTATTAGTATAGGAGATACCTGAAAACATATCACACTTTTCATCATAGTGCTTTTACCAATGCATAAAATGCATGGAGAAGTCATTTCGAATGACTGGTCCTCAGTGTTGTGAGAACGATGACTGGTTAAAATTTTTGGTGGTTTCTTGTTCAGTCCATAGGCCTACATCATGTGGCAAACCGGTGAGCATTTGGCTCTATTAGTATAGGAGATACCTGAAAACATATCACACTTTTCATCATAGTGCTTTTACCAATGCATAAAATGCATGGAGAAGTCATTTCGAATGACTGGTCCTCAGTGTTGTGAGAACGATGACTGGTTAAAATTTTTGGTGGTTTCTTGTTCAGTCCATAGGCCTACATCATGTGGCAAACCGGTGAGCATGTGGCTCTATTAGTATAGGAGATACCTGAAAACATATCACACTTTTCATCATAGTGCTTTTACCAATGCATAAAATGCATGGAGAAGTCATTTCGAATGACTGGTCCTCAGTGTTGTGAGAACGATGACTGGTTAAAATTTTTGGTGGTTTCTTGTTCAGTCCATAGGCCTACATCATGTGGCAAACCGGTGAGCATGTGGCTCTATTAGTATAGGAGATACCTGAAAACATATCACACTTTTCATCATAGTGCTTTTACCAATGCATAAAATGCATGGAGAAGTCATTTCGAATGACTGGTCCTCAGTGTTGTGAGAACGATGACTGGTTAAAATTTTTGGTGGTTTCTTGTTCAGTCCATAGGCCTACATCATGTGGCAAACCGGTGAGCATGTGGCTCTATTAGTATAGGAGATACCTGAAAACATATCACACTTTTCATCATAGTGCTTTTACCAATGCATAAAATGCATGGAGAAGTCATTTCGAATGACTGGTCCTCAGTGTTGTGAGAACGATGACTGGTTAAAATTTTTGGTGGTTTCTTGTTCAGTCCATAGGCCTACATCATGTGGCAAACCGGTGAGCATGTGGCTCTATTAGTATAGGAGATACCTGAAAACATATCACACTTTTCATCATAGTGCTTTTACCAATGCATAAAATGCATGGAGAAGTCATTTCGAATGACTGGTCCTCAGTGTTGTGAGAACGATGACTGGTTAAAATTTTTGGTGGTTTCTTGTTCAGTCCATAGGCCTACATCATGTGGCAAACCGGTGAGCATGTGGCTCTATTAGTATAGGAGATACCTGAAAACATATCACACTTTTCATCATAGTGCTTTTACCAATGCATAAAATGCATGGAGAAGTCATTTCGAATGACTGGTCCTCAGTGTTGTGAGAACGATGACTGGTTAAAATTTTTGGTGGTTTCTTGTTCAGTCCATTAGACTACATCATGTGGCAAACCGGTGAGCATGTGGCTCTATTAGTATAGGAGATACCTGAAAACATATCACACTTTTCATCATAGTGCTTTTACCAATGCATAAAATGCATGGAGAAGTCATTTCGAATGACTGGTCCTCAGTGTTGTGAGAACGATGACTGGTTAAAATTTTTGGTGGTTTCTTGTTCAGTCCATAGGCCTACATCATGTGGCAAACCGGTGAGCATGTGGCTCTATTAGTATAGGAGATACCTGAAAACATATCACACTTTTCATCATAGAGCTTTTACCAATGCATAAAATGTATGGAGAAGTCATTTCGAATGACTGGTCCTCAGTGTTGTGAGAACGATGACTGGTTAAAATTTTTGGTGGTTTCTTGTTCAGTCCATTAGCCTACATCATGTGGCAAACCGGTGAGCATGTGGCTCTATTAGTATAGGAGATACCTGAAAACATATCACACTTTTCATCATAGTGCTTTTACCAATGCATAAAATGCATGGAGAAGTCATTTCGAATGACTGGTCCTCAGTGTTGTGAGAACGATGACTGGTTAAAATTTTTGGTGGTTTCTTGTTCAGTCCATAGGCCTACATCATGTGGCAAACCGGTGAGCATGTGGCTCTATTAGTATAGGAGATACCTGAAAACATATCACACTTTTCATCATAGTGCTTTTACCAATGCATAAAATGCATGGAGAAGTCATTTCGAATGACTGGTCCTCAGTGTTGTGAGAACGATGACTGGTTAAAATTTTTGGTGGTTTCTTGTTCAGTCCATAGGCCTACATCATGTGGCAAACCGGTGAGCATGTGGCTCTATTAGTATAGGAGATACCTGAAAACATATCACACTTTTCATCATAGTGCTTTTACCAATGCATAAAATGCATGGAGAAGTCATTTCGAATGACTGGTCCTCAGTGTTGTGAGAACGATGACTGGTTAAAATTTTTGGTGGTTTTTGTTCAGTCCATAGGCCTACATCATGTGGCAAACCGGTGAGCATGTGGCTCTATTAGTATAGGAGATACCTGAAAACATATCACACTTTTCATCATAGTGCTTTTACCAATGCATAAAATGCATGGAGAAGTCATTTCGAATGACTGGTCCTCAGTGTTGTGAGAACGATGACTGGTTAAAATTTTTGGTGGTTTCTTGTTCAGTCCATAGGCCTACATCATGTGGCAAACCGGTGAGCATGTGGCTCTATTAGTATAGGAGATACCTGAAAACATATCACACTTTTCATCATAGTGCTTTTACCAATGCATAAAATGCATGGAGAAGTCATTTCGAATGACTGGTCCTCAGTGTTGTGAGAACGATGACTGGTTAAAATTTTTGGTGGTTTCTTGTTCAGTCCATAGGCCTACATCATGTGGCAAACCGGTGAGCATGTGGCTCTATTAGTATAGGAGATACCTGAAAATATATCACACATTTCATCATAGTGCTTTTACCAATGCATAAAATGACTGGAGAAGTCATTTCGAATGACTGGTCCTCAGTGTTGTGAGAACGATGACTGGTTAAAATTTTTGGTGGTTTCTTGTTCAGTCCATAGGCCTACATCATGTGGCAAACCGGTGAGCATGTGGCTCTATTAGTATAGGAGATACCTGAAAACATATCACACTTTTCATCATAGTGCTTTTACCAATGCATAAAATGCATGGAGAAGTCATTTCGAATGACT
This sequence comes from Ranitomeya imitator, assembly GCF_032444005.1. Lineage (NCBI taxonomy): Eukaryota > Metazoa > Chordata > Amphibia > Anura > Dendrobatidae > Ranitomeya > Ranitomeya imitator. Next base: position 31,490 of record NW_027194401.1, on the reverse strand, counting down.
GGTCCTCAGTGTTGTGAGAACGATGACTGGTTAAAATTTTTGGTGGTTTCTTGTTCAGTCCATAGGCCTACATCATGTGGCAAACCGGTGAGCATGTGGCTCTATTAGTATAGGAGATACCTGAAAACATATCACACTTTTCATCATAGTGCTTTTACCAATGCATAAAATGCATGGAGAAGTCATTTCGAATGACTGGTCCTCAGTGTTGTGAGAACGATGACTGGTTAAAATTTTTGGTGGTTTCTTGTTCAGTCCATAGGCCTACATCATGTGGCAAACCGGTGAGCATGTGGCTCTATTAGTATAGGAGATACCTGAAAACATATCACACTTTTCATCATAGAGCTTTTTCCAATGCATAAAATGTATGGAGAAGTCATTTCGAATGACTGGTCCTCAGTGTTGTGGGAACGATGACTGGTTAAAATTTTTGGTGGTTTCTTGTTCAGTCCATTAGCCTACATCATGTGGCAAACCGGTGAGCATGTGGCTCTATTAGTATAGGAGATACCTGAAAACATATCACACTTTTCATCATAGTGCTTTTACCAATGCATAAAATGCATGGAGAAGTCATTTCGAATGACTGGTCCTCAGTGTTGTGAGAACGATGACTGGTTAAAATTTTTGGTGGTTTCTTGTTCAGTCCATAGGCCTACATCATGTGGCAAACCGGTGAGCATGTGGCTCTATTAGTATAGGAGATACCTGAAAACATATCACACTTTTCATCATAGTGCTTTTACCAATGCATAAAATGCATGGAGAAGTCATTTCGAATGACTGGTCCTCAGTGTTGTGAGAACGATGACTGGTTAAAATTTTTGGTGGTTTCTTGTTCAGTCCATAGGCCTACATCATGTGGCAAACCGGTGAGCATGTGGCTCTATTAGTATAGGAGATACCTGAAAACATATCACACTTTTCATCATAGTGCTTTTACCAATGCATAAAATGCATGGAGAAGTCATTTCGAATGACTGGTCCTCAGTGTTGTGAGAACGATGACTGGTTAAAATTTTTGGTGGTTTCTTGTTCAGTCCATAGGCCTACATCATGTGGCAAACCGGTGAGCATGTGGCTCTATTAGTATAGGAGATACCTGAAAACATATCACACTTTTCATCATAGTGCTTTTACCAATGCATAAAATGCATGGAGAAGTCATTTCGAATGACTGGTCCTCAGTGTTGTGAGAACGATGACTGGTTAAAATTTTTGGTGGTTTCTTGTTCAGTCCATAGGCCTACATCATGTGGCAAACCGGTGAGCATGTGGCTCTATTAGTATAGGAGATACCTGAAAACATATCACACTTTTCATCATAGTGCTTTTACCAATGCATAAAATGCATGGAGAAGTCATTTCGAATGACTGGTCCTCAGTGTTGTGAGAACGATGACTGGTTAAAATTTTTGGTGGTTTCTTGTTCAGTCCATAGGCCTACATCATGTGGCAAACCGGTGAGCATGTGGCTCTATTAGTATAGGAGATACCTGAAAACATATCACACTTTTCATCATAGTGCTTTTACCAATGCATAAAATGCATGGAGAAGTCATTTCGAATGACTGGTCCTCAGTGTTGTGAGAACGATGACTGGTTAAAATTTTTGGTGGTTTCTTGTTCAGTCCATTAGCCTACATCATGTGGCAAACCGGTGAGCATGTGGCTCTATTAGTATAGGAGATACCTGAAAACATATCACACTTTTCATCATAGTGCTTTTACCAATGCATAAAATGCATGGAGAAGTCATTTCGAATGACTGGTCCTCAGTGTTGTGAGAACGATGACTGGTTAAAATTTTTGGTGGTTTCTTGTTCAGTCCATAGGCCTACATCATGTGGCAAACCGGTGAGCATGTGGCTCTATTAGTATAGGAGATACCTGAAAACATATCACACTTTTCATCATAGAGCTTTTACCAATGCATAAAATGTATGGAGAAGTCATTTCGAATGACTGGTCCTCAGTGTTGTGAGAACGATGACTGGTTAAAATTTTTGGTGGTTTCTTGTTCAGTCCATTAGCCTACATCATGTGGCAAACCGGTGAGCATGTGGCTCTATTAGTATAGGAGATACCTGAAAACATATCACACTTTTCATCATAGTGCTTTTACCAATGCATAAAATGCATGGAGAAGTCATTTCGAATGACTGGTCCTCAGTGTTGTGAGAACGATGACTGGTTAAAATTTTTGGTGGTTTCTTGTTCAGTCCATAGGCCTACATCATGTGGCAAACCGGTGAGCATGTGGCTCTATTAGTATAGGAGATACCTGAAAACATATCACACTTTTCATCATAGTGCTTTTACCAATGCATAAAATGCATGGAGAAGTCATTTCGAATGACTGGTCCTCAGTGTTGTGAGAACGATGACTGGTTAAAATTTTTGGTGGTTTTTGTTCAGTCCATAGGCCTACATCATGTGGCAAACCGGTGAGCATGTGGCTCTATTAGTATAGGAGATACCTGAAAACATATCACACTTTTCATCATAGAGCTTTTACCAATGCATAAAATGTATGGAGAAGTCATTTCGAATGACTGGTCCTCAGTGTTGTGAGAACGATGACTGGTTAAAATTTTTGGTGGTTTCTTGTTCAGTCCATTAGCCTACATCATGTGGCAAACCGGTGAGCATGTGGCTCTATTAGTATAGGAGATACCTGAAAACATATCACACTTTTCATCATAGTGCTTTTACCAATGCATAAAATGCATGGAGAAGTCATTTCGAATGACTGGTCCTCAGTGTTGTGAGAACGATGACTGGTTAAAATTTTTGGTGGTTTCTTGTTCAGTCCATAGGCCTACATCATGTGGCAAACCGGTGAGCATGTGGCTCTATTAGTATAGGAGATACCTGAAAACATATCACACTTTTCATCATAGTGCTTTTACCAATGCATAAAATGCATGGAGAAGTCATTTCGAATGACTGGTCCTCAGTGTTGTGAGAACGATGACTGGTTAAAATTTTTGGTGGTTTTTGTTCAGTCCATAGGCCTACATCATGTGGCAAACCGGTGAGCATGTGGCTCTATTAGTATAGGAGATACCTGAAAACATATCACACTTTTCATCATAGTGCTTTTACCAATGCATAAAATGCATGGAGAAGTCATTTCGAATGACTGGTCCTCAGTGTTGTGAGAACGATGACTGGTTAAAATTTTTGGTGGTTTCTTGTTCAGTCCATAGGCCTACATCATGTGGCAAACCGGTGAGCATGTGGCTCTATTAGTATAGGAGATACCTGAAAACATATCACACTTTTCATCATAGTGCTTTTACCAATGCATAAAATGCATGGAGAAGTCATTTCGAATGACTGGTCCTCAGTGTTGTGAGAACGATGACTGGTTAAAATTTTTGGTGGTTTCTTGTTCAGTCCATAGGCCTACATCATGTGGCAAACCGGTGAGCATGTGGCTCTATTAGTATAGGAGATACCTGAAAACATATCACACTTTTCATCATAGTGCTTTTACCAATGCATAAAATGCATGGAGAAGTCATTTCGAATGACTGGTCCTCAGTGTTGTGAGAACGATGACTGGTTAAAATTTTTGGTGGTTTCTTGTTCAGTCCATTAGCCTACATCATGTGGCAAACCGGTGAGCATGTGGCTCTATTAGTATAGGAGATACCTGAAAACATATCACACTTTTCATCATAGTGCTTTTACCAATGCATAAAATGCATGGAGAAGTCATTTCGAATGACTGGTCCTCAGTGTTGTGAGAACGATGACTGGTTAAAATTTTTGGTGGTTTCTTGTTCAGTCCATAGGCCTACATCATGTGGCAAACCGGTGAGCATGTGGCTCTATTAGTATAGGAGATACCTGAAAACATATCACACTTTTCATCATAGAGCTTTTACCAATGCATAAAATGTATGGAGAAGTCATTTCGAATGACTGGTCCTCAGTGTTGTGAGAACGATGACTGGTTAAAATTTTTGGTGGTTTCTTGTTCAGTCCATTAGCCTACATCATGTGGCAAACCGGTGAGCATGTGGCTCTATTAGTATAGGAGATACCTGAAAACATATCACACTTTTCATCATAGTGCTTTTACCAATGCATAAAATGCATGGAGAAGTCATTTCGAATGACTGGTCCTCAGTGTTGTGAGAACGATGACTGGTTAAAATTTTTGGTGGTTTCTTGTTCAGTCCATAGGCCTACATCATGTGGCAAACCGGTGAGCATGTGGCTCTATTAGTATAGGAGATACCTGAAAACATATCACACTTTTCATCATAGTGCTTTTACCAATGCATAAAATGCATGGAGAAGTCATTTCGAATGACTGGTCCTCAGTGTTGTGAGAACGATGACTGGTTAAAATTTTTGGTGGTTTCTTGTTCAGTCCATAGGCCTACATCATGTGGCAAACCGGTGAGCATGTGGCTCTATTAGTATAGGAGATACCTGAAAACATATCACACTTTTCATCATAGTGCTTTTACCAATGCATAAAATGCATGGAGAAGTCATTTCGAATGACTGGTCCTCAGTGTTGTGAGAACGATGACTGGTTAAAATTTTTGGTGGTTTCTTGTTCAGTCCATAGGCCTACATCATGTGGCAAACCGGTGAGCATGTGGCTCTATTAGTATAGGAGATACCTGAAAACATATCACACTTTTCATCATAGTGCTTTTACCAATGCATAAAATGCATGGAGAAGTCATTTCGAATGACTGGTCCTCAGTGTTGTGAGAACGATGACTGGTTAAAATTTTTGGTGGTTTCTTGTTCAGTCCATAGGCCTACATCATGTGGCAAACCGGTGAGCATGTGGCTCTATTAGTATAGGAGATACCTGAAAACATATCACACTTTTCATCATAGTGCTTTTACCAATGCATAAAATGCATGGAGAAGTCATTTCGAATGACTGGTCCTCAGTGTTGTGAGAACGATGACTGGTTAAAATTTTTGGTGGTTTCTTGTTCAGTCCATAGGCCTACATCATGTGGCAAACCGGTGAGCATGTGGCTCTATTAGTATAGGAGATACCTGAAAACATATCACACTTTTCATCATAGTGCTTTTACCAATGCATAAAATGCATGGAGAAGTCATTTCGAATGACTGGTCCTCAGTGTTGTGAGAACGATGACTGGTTAAAATTTTTGGTGGTTTCTTGTTCAGTCCATAGGCCTACATCATGTGGCAAACCGGTGAGCATGTGGCTCTATTAGTATAGGAGATACCTGAAAACATATCACACTTTTCATCATAGAGCTTTTACCAATGCATAAAATGTATGGAGAAGTCATTTCGAATGACTGGTCCTCAGTGTTGTGAGAACGATGACTGGTTAAAATTTTTGGTGGTTTCTTGTTCAGTCCATTAGCCTACATCATGTGGCAAACCGGTGAGCATGTGGCTCTATTAGTATAGGAGATACCTGAAAACATATCACACTTTTCATCATAGTGCTTTTACCAATGCATAAAATGCATGGAGAAGTCATTTCGAATGACTGGTCCTCAGTGTTGTGAGAACGATGACTGGTTAAAATTTTTGGTGGTTTCTTGTTCAGTCCATAGGCCTACATCATGTGGCAAACCGGTGAGCATGTGGCTCTATTAGTATAGGAGATACCTGAAAACATATCACACTTTTCATCATAGTGCTTTTACCAATGCATAAAATGCATGGAGAAGTCATTTCGAATGACTGGTCCTCAGTGTTGTGAGAACGATGACTGGTTAAAATTTTTGGTGGTTTCTTGTTCAGTCCATAGGCCTACATCATGTGGCAAACCGGTGAGCATGTGGCTCTATTAGTATAGGAGATACCTGAAAACATATCACACTTTTCATCATAGTGCTTTTACCAATGCATAAAATGCATGGAGAAGTCATTTCGAATGACTGGTCCTCAGTGTTGTGAGAACGATGACTGGTTAAAATTTTTGGTGGTTTCTTGTTCAGTCCATAGGCCTACATCATGTGGCAAACCGGTGAGCATGTGGCTCTATTAGTATAGGAGATACCTGAAAACATATCACACTTTTCATCATAGTGCTTTTACCAATGCATAAAATGCATGGAGAAGTCATTTCGAATGACTGGTCCTCAGTGTTGTGAGAACGATGACTGGTTAAAATTTTTGGTGGTTTCTTGTTCAGTCCATAGGCCTACATCATGTGGCAAACCGGTGAGCATGTGGCTCTATTAGTATAGGAGATACCTGAAAACATATCACACTTTTCATCATAGTGCTTTTACCAATGCATAAAATGCATGGAGAAGTCATTTCGAATGACTGGTCCTCAGTGTTGTGAGAACGATGACTGGTTAAAATTTTTGGTGGTTTCTTGTTCAGTCCATAGGCCTACATCATGTGGCAAACCGGTGAGCATGTGGCTCTATTAGTATAGGAGATACCTGAAAACATATCACACTTTTCATCATAGTGCTTTTACCAATGCATAAAATGCCTGGAGAAGTCATTTCGAATGACTGGTCCTCAGTGTTGTGAGAACGATGACTGGTTAAAATTTTTGGTGGTTTCTTGTTCAGTCCATAGGCCTACATCATGTGGCAAACCGGTGAGCATGTGGCTCTATTAGTATAGGAGATACCTGAAAACATATCACACTTTTCATCATAGTGCTTTTACCAATGCATAAAATGCATGGAGAAGTCATTTCGAATGACTGGTCCTCAGTGTTGTGAGAACGATGACTGGTTAAAATTTTTGGTGGTTTCTTGTTCAGTCCATAGGCCTACATCATGTGGCAAACCGGTGAGCATGTGGCTCTATTAGTATAGGAGATACCTGAAAACATATCACACTTTTCATCATAGAGCTTTTACCAATGCATAAAATGTATGGAGAAGTCATTTCGAATGACTGGTCCTCAGTGTTGTGAGAACGATGACTGGTTAAAATTTTTGGTGGTTTCTTGTTCAGTCCATTAGCCTACATCATGTGGCAAACCGGTGAGCATGTGGCTCTATTAGTATAGGAGATACCTGAAAACATATCACACTTTTCATCATAGTGCTTTTACCAATGCATAAAATGCATGGAGAAGTCATTTCGAATGACTGGTCCTCAGTGTTGTGAGAACGATGACTGGTTAAAATTTTTGGTGGTTTCTTGTTCAGTCCATAGGCCTACATCATGTGGCAAACCGGTGAGCATGTGGCTCTATTAGTATAGGAGATACCTGAAAACATATCACACTTTTCATCATAGTGCTTTTACCAATGCATAAAATGCATGGAGAAGTCATTTCGAATGACTGGTCCTCAGTGTTGTGAGAACGATGACTGGTTAAAATTTTTGGTGGTTTCTTGTTCAGTCCATAGGCCTACATCATGTGGCAAACCGGTGAGCATGTGGCTCTATTAGTATAGGAGATACCTGAAAACATATCACACTTTTCATCATAGTGCTTTTACCAATGCATAAAATGCATGGAGAAGTCATTTCGAATGACTGGTCCTCAGTGTTGTGAGAACGATGACTGGTTAAAATTTTTGGTGGTTTTTGTTCAGTCCATAGGCCTACATCATGTGGCAAACCGGTGAGCATGTGGCTCTATTAGTATAGGAGATACCTGAAAACATATCACACTTTTCATCATAGTGCTTTTACCAATGCATAAAATGCATGGAGAAGTCATTTCGAATGACTGGTCCTCAGTGTTGTGAGAACGATGACTGGTTAAAATTTTTGGTGGTTTCTTGTTCAGTCCATAGGCCTACATCATGTGGCAAACCGGTGAGCATGTGGCTCTATTAGTATAGGAGATACCTGAAAACATATCACACTTTTCATCATAGTGCTTTTACCAATGCATAAAATGCATGGAGAAGTCATTTCGAATGACTGGTCCTCAGTGTTGTGAGAACGATGACTGGTTAAAATTTTTGGTGGTTTCTTGTTCAGTCCATAGGCCTACATCATGTGGCAAACCGGTGAGCATGTGGCTCTATTAGTATAGGAGATACCTGAAAATATATCACACATTTCATCATAGTGCTTTTACCAATGCATAAAATGACTGGAGAAGTCATTTCGAATGACTGGTCCTCAGTGTTGTGAGAACGATGACTGGTTAAAATTTTTGGTGGTTTCTTGTTCAGTCCATAGGCCTACATCATGTGGCAAACCGGTGAGCATGTGGCTCTATTAGTATAGGAGATACCTGAAAACATATCACACTTTTCATCATAGTGCTTTTACCAATGCATAAAATGCATGGAGAAGTCATTTCGAATGACTGGTCCTCAGTGTTGTGAGAACGATGACTGGTTAAAATTTTTGGTGGTTTCTTGTTCAGTCCATAGGCCTACATCATGTGGCAAACCGGTGAGCATGTGGCTCTATTAGTATAGGAGATACCTGAAAACATATCACACTTTTCATCATAGTGCTTTTACCAATGCATAAAATGCATGGAGAAGTCATTTCGAATGACTGGTCCTCAGTGTTGTGAGAACGATGACTGGTTAAAATTTTTGGTGGTTTCTTGTTCAGTCCATAGGCCTACATCATGTGGCAAACCGGTGAGCATGTGGCTCTATTAGTATAGGAGATACCTGAAAACATATCACACTTTTCATCATAGAGCTTTTTCCAATGCATAAAATGTATGGAGAAGTCATTTCGAATGACTGGTCCTCAGTGTTGTGGGAACGATGACTGGTTAAAATTTTTGGTGGTTTCTTGTTCAGTCCATTAGCCTACATCATGTGGCAAACCGGTGAGCATGTGGCTCTATTAGTATAGGAGATACCTGAAAACATATCACACTTTTCATCATAGTGCTTTTACCAATGCATAAAATGCATGGAGAAGTCATTTCGAATGACTGGTCCTCAGTGTTGTGAGAACGATGACTGGTTAAAATTTTTGGTGGTTTCTTGTTCAGTCCATAGGCCTACATCATGTGGCAAACCGGTGAGCATGTGGCTCTATTAGTATAGGAGATACCTGAAAACATATCACACTTTTCATCATAGTGCTTTTACCAATGCATAAAATGCATGGAGAAGTCATTTCGAATGACTGGTCCTCAGTGTTGTGAGAACGATGACTGGTTAAAATTTTTGGTGGTTTCTTGTTCAGTCCATAGGCCTACATCATGTGGCAAACCGGTGAGCATGTGGCTCTATTAGTATAGGAGATACCTGAAAACATATCACACTTTTCATCATAGTGCTTTTACCAATGCATAAAATGCATGGAGAAGTCATTTCGAATGACTGGTCCTCAGTGTTGTGAGAACGATGACTGGTTAAAATTTTTGGTGGTTTCTTGTTCAGTCCATAGGCCTACATCATGTGGCAAACCGGTGAGCATGTGGCTCTATTAGTATAGGAGATACCTGAAAACATATCACACTTTTCATCATAGTGCTTTTACCAATGCATAAAATGCATGGAGAAGTCATTTCGAATGACTGGTCCTCAGTGTTGTGAGAACGATGACTGGTTAAAATTTTTGGTGGTTTCTTGTTCAGTCCATAGGCCTACATCATGTGGCAAACCGGTGAGCATGTGGCTCTATTAGTATAGGAGATACCTGAAAACATATCACACTTTTCATCATAGTGCTTTTACCAATGCATAAAATGCATGGAGAAGTCATTTCGAATGACTGGTCCTCAGTGTTGTGAGAACGATGACTGGTTAAAATTTTTGGTGGTTTCTTGTTCAGTCCATAGGCCTACATCATGTGGCAAACCGGTGAGCATGTGGCTCTATTAGTATAGGAGATACCTGAAAACATATCACACTTTTCATCATAGTGCTTTTACCAATGCATAAAATGCATGGAGAAGTCATTTCGAATGACTGGTCCTCAGTGTTGTGAGAACGATGACTGGTTAAAATTTTTGGTGGTTTCTTGTTCAGTCCATTAGCCTACATCATGTGGCAAACCGGTGAGCATGTGGCTCTATTAGTATAGGAGATACCTGAAAACATATCACACTTTTCATCATAGTGCTTTTACCAATGCATAAAATGCATGGAGAAGTCATTTCGAATGACTGGTCCTCAGTGTTGTGAGAACGATGACTGGTTAAAATTTTTGGTGGTTTCTTGTTCAGTCCATAGGCCTACATCATGTGGCAAACCGGTGAGCATGTGGCTCTATTAGTATAGGAGATACCTGAAAACATATCACACTTTTCATCATAGAGCTTTTACCAATGCATAAAATGTATGGAGAAGTCATTTCGAATGACTGGTCCTCAGTGTTGTGAGAACGATGACTGGTTAAAATTTTTGGTGGTTTCTTGTTCAGTCCATTAGCCTACATCATGTGGCAAACCGGTGAGCATGTGGCTCTATTAGTATAGGAGATACCTGAAAACATATCACACTTTTCATCATAGTGCTTTTACCAATGCATAAAATGCATGGAGAAGTCATTTCGAATGACTGGTCCTCAGTGTTGTGAGAACGATGACTGGTTAAAATTTTTGGTGGTTTCTTGTTCAGTCCATAGGCCTACATCATGTGGCAAACCGGTGAGCATGTGGCTCTATTAGTATAGGAGATACCTGAAAACATATCACACTTTTCATCATAGTGCTTTTACCAATGCATAAAATGCATGGAGAAGTCATTTCGAATGACTGGTCCTCAGTGTTGTGAGAACGATGACTGGTTAAAATTTTTGGTGGTTTTTGTTCAGTCCATAGGCCTACATCATGTGGCAAACCGGTGAGCATGTGGCTCTATTAGTATAGGAGATACCTGAAAACATATCACACTTTTCATCATAGAGCTTTTACCAATGCATAAAATGCATGGAGAAGTCATTTCGAATGACTGGTCCTCAGTGTTGTGAGAACGATGACTGGTTAAAATTTTTGGTGGTTTCTTGTTCAGTCCATTAGCCTACATCATGTGGCAAACCGGTGAGCATGTGGCTCTATTAGTATAGGAGATACCTGAAAACATATCACACTTTTCATCATAGTGCTTTTACCAATGCATAAAATGCATGGAGAAGTCATTTCGAATGACTGGTCCTCAGTGTTGTGAGAACGATGACTGGTTAAAATTTTTGGTGGTTTCTTGTTCAGTCCATAGGCCTACATCATGTGGCAAACCGGTGAGCATGTGGCTCTATTAGTATAGGAGATACCTGAAAACATATCACACTTTTCATCATAGTGCTTTTACCAATGCATAAAATGCATGGAGAAGTCATTTCGAATGACTGGTCCTCAATGTTGTGAGAACGATGACTGGTTAAAATTTTTGGTGGTTTCTTGTTCAGTCCATAGGCCTACATCATGTGGCAAACCGGTGAGCATGTGGCTCTATTAGTATAGGAGATACCTGAAAACATATCACACTTTTCATCATAGTGCTTTTACCAATGCATAAAATGCATGGAGAAGTCATTTCGAATGACTGGTCCTCAGTGTTGTGAGAACGATGACTGGTTAAAATTTTTGGTGGTTTCTTGTTCAGTCCATAGGCCTACATCATGTGGCAAACCGGTGAGCATGTGGCTCTATTAGTATAGGAGATACCTGAAAACATATCATACTTTTCATCATAGTGCTTTTACCAATGCATAAAATGCATGGAGAAGTCATTTCGAATGACTGGTCCTCAGTGTTGTGAGAACGATGACTGGTTAAAATTTTTGGTGGTTTCTTGTTCAGTCCATAGGCCTACATCATGTGGCAAACCGGTGAGCATGTGGCTCTATTAGTATAGGAGATACCTGAAAACATATCACACTTTTCATCATAGTGCTTTTACCAATGCATAAAATGCATGGAGAAGTCATTTCGAATGACTGGTCCTCAGTGTTGTGAGAACGATGACTGGTTAAAATTTTTGGTGGTTTCTTGTTCAGTCCATAGGCCTACATCATGTGGCAAACCGGTGAGCATGTGGCTCTATTAGTATAGGAGATACCTGAAAACATATCACACTTTTCATCATAGTGCTTTTACCAATGCATAAAATGCCTGGAGAAGTCATTTCGAATGACTGGTCCTCAGTGTTGTGAGAACGATGACTGGTTAAAATTTTTGGTGGTTTCTTGTTCAGTCCATAGGCCTACATCATGTGGCAAACCGGTGAGCATGTGGCTCTATTAGTATAGGAGATACCTGAAAACATATCACACTTTTCATCATAGTGCTTTTACCAATGCATAAAATGCATGGAGAAGTCATTTCGAATGACTGGTCCTCAGTGTTGTGAGAACGATGACTGGTTAAAATTTTTGGTGGTTTCTTGTTCAGTCCATAGGCCTACATCATGTGGCAAACCGGTGAGCATGTGGCTCTATTAGTATAGGAGATACCTGAAAACATATCACACTTTTCATCATAGAGCTTTTACCAATGCATAAAATGTATGGAGAAGTCATTTCGAATGACTGGTCCTCAGTGTTGTGAGAACGATGACTGGTTAAAATTTTTGGTGGTTTCTTGTTCAGTCCATTAGCCTACATCATGTGGCAAACCGGTGAGCATGTGGCTCTATTAGTATAGGAGATACCTGAAAACATATCACACTTTTCATCATAGTGCTTTTACCAATGCATAAAATGCATGGAGAAGTCATTTCGAATGACTGGTCCTCAGTGTTGTGAGAACGATGACTGGTTAAAATTTTTGGTGGTTTCTTGTTCAGTCCATAGGCCTACATCATGTGGCAAACCGGTGAGCATGTGGCTCTATTAGTATAGGAGATACCTGAAAACATATCACACTTTTCATCATAGTGCTTTTACCAATGCATAAAATGCATGGAGAAGTCATTTCGAATGACTGGTCCTCAGTGTTGTGAGAACGATGACTGGTTAAAATTTTTGGTGGTTTTTGTTCAGTCCATAGGCCTACATCATGTGGCAAACCGGTGAGCATGTGGCTCTATTAGTATAGGAGATACCTGAAAACATATCACACTTTTCATCATAGAGCTTTTACCAATGCATAAAATGTATGGAGAAGTCATTTCGAATGACTGGTCCTCAGTGTTGTGAGAACGATGACTGGTTAAAATTTTTGGTGGTTTCTTGTTCAGTCCATTAGCCTACATCATGTGGCAAACCGGTGAGCATGTGGCTCTATTAGTATAGGAGATACCTGAAAACATATCACACTTTTCATCATAGTGCTTTTACCAATGCATAAAATGCATGGAGAAGTCATTTCGAATGACTGGTCCTCAGTGTTGTGAGAACGATGACTGGTTAAAATTTTTGGTGGTTTCTTGTTCAGTCCATAGGCCTACATCATGTGGCAAACCGGTGAGCATGTGGCTCTATTAGTATAGGAGATACCTGAAAACATATCACACTTTTCATCATAGTGCTTTTACCAATGCATAAAATGCATGGAGAAGTCATTTCGAATGACTGGTCCTCAGTGTTGTGAGAACGATGACTGGTTAAAATTTTTGGTGGTTTTTGTTCAGTCCATAGGCCTACATCATGTGGCAAACCGGTGAGCATGTGGCTCTATTAGTATAGGAGATACCTGAAAACATATCACACTTTTCATCATAGTGCTTTTACCAATGCATAAAATGCATGGAGAAGTCATTTCGAATGACTGGTCCTCAGTGTTGTGAGAACGATGACTGGTTAAAATTTTTGGTGGTTTCTTGTTCAGTCCATAGGCCTACATCATGTGGCAAACCGGTGAGCATGTGGCTCTATTAGTATAGGAGATACCTGAAAACATATCACACTTTTCATCATAGTGCTTTTACCAATGCATAAAATGCATGGAGAAGTCATTTCGAATGACTGGTCCTCAGTGTTGTGAGAACGATGACTGGTTAAAATTTTTGGTGGTTTCTTGTTCAGTCCATAGGCCTACATCATGTGGCAAACCGGTGAGCATGTGGCTCTATTAGTATAGGAGATACCTGAAAACATATCACACTTTTCATCATAGTGCTTTTACCAATGCATAAAATGCATGGAGAAGTCATTTCGAATGACTGGTCCTCAGTGTTGTGAGAACGATGACTGGTTTAAAATTTTTGGTGGTTTCTTGTTCAGTCCATTAGCCTACATCATGTGGCAAACCGGTGAGCATGTGGCTCTATTAGTATAGGAGATACCTGAAAACATATCACACTTTTCATCATAGTGCTTTTACCAATGCATAAAATGCATGGAGAAGTCATTTCGAATGACTGGTCCTCAGTGTTGTGAGAACGATGACTGGTTAAAATTTTTGGTGGTTTCTTGTTCAGTCCATAGGCCTACATCATGTGGCAAACCGGTGAGCATGTGGCTCTATTAGTATAGGAGATACCTGAAAACATATCACACTTTTCATCATAGAGCTTTTACCAATGCATAAAATGTATGGAGAAGTCATTTCGAATGACTGGTCCTCAGTGTTGTGAGAACGATGACTGGTTAAAATTTTTGGTGGTTTCTTGTTCAGTCCATTAGCCTACATCATGTGGCAAACCGGTGAGCATGTGGCTCTATTAGTATAGGAGATACCTGAAAACATATCACACTTTTCATCATAGTGCTTTTACCAATGCATAAAATGCATGGAGAAGTCATTTCGAATGACTGGTCCTCAGTGTTGTGAGAACGATGACTGGTTAAAATTTTTGGTGGTTTCTTGTTCAGTCCATAGGCCTACATCATGTGGCAAACCGGTGAGCATGTGGCTCTATTAGTATAGGAGATACCTGAAAACATATCACACTTTTCATCATAGTGCTTTTACCAATGCATAAAATGCATGGAGAAGTCATTTCGAATGACTGGTCCTCAGTGTTGTGAGAACGATGACTGGTTAAAATTTTTGGTGGTTTCTTGTTCAGTCCATAGGCCTACATCATGTGGCAAACCGGTGAGCATGTGGCTCTATTAGTATAGGAGATACCTGAAAACATATCACACTTTTCATCATAGTGCTTTTACCAATGCATAAAATGCATGGAGAAGTCATTTCGAATGACTGGTCCTCAGTGTTGTGAGAACGATGACTGGTTAAAATTTTTGGTGGTTTCTTGTTCAGTCCATAGGCCTACATCATGTGGCAAACCGGTGAGCATGTGGCTCTATTAGTATAGGAGATACCTGAAAACATATCACACTTTTCATCATAGTGCTTTTACCAATGCATAAAATGCATGGAGAAGTCATTTCGAATGACTGGTCCTCAGTGTTGTGAGAACGATGACTGGTTAAAATTTTTGGTGGTTTCTTGTTCAGTCCATAGGCCTACATCATGTGGCAAACCGGTGAGCATGTGGCTCTATTAGTATAGGAGATACCTGAAAACATATCACACTTTTCATCATAGTGCTTTTACCAATGCATAAAATGCATGGAGAAGTCATTTCGAATGACTGGTCCTCAGTGTTGTGAGAACGATGACTGGTTAAAATTTTTGGTGGTTTCTTGTTCAGTCCATAGGCCTACATCATGTGGCAAACCGGTGAGCATGTGGCTCTATTAGTATAGGAGATACCTGAAAACATATCACACTTTTCATCATAGTGCTTTTACCAATGCATAAAATGCATGGAGAAGTCATTTCGAATGACTGGTCCTCAGTGTTGTGAGAACGATGACTGGTTAAAATTTTTGGTGGTTTCTTGTTCAGTCCATAGGCCTACATCATGTGGCAAACCGGTGAGCATGTGGCTCTATTAGTATAGGAGATACCTGAAAACATATCACACTTTTCATCATAGAGCTTTTACCAATGCATAAAATGTATGGAGAAGTCATTTCGAATGACTGGTCCTCAGTGTTGTGAGAACGATGACTGGTTAAAATTTTTGGTGGTTTCTTGTTCAGTCCATTAGCCTACATCATGTGGCAAACCGGTGAGCATGTGGCTCTATTAGTATAGGAGATACCTGAAAACATATCACACTTTTCATCATAGTGCTTTTACCAATGCATAAAATGCATGGAGAAGTCATTTCGAATGACTGGTCCTCAGTGTTGTGAGAACGATGACTGGTTAAAATTTTTGGTGGTTTCTTGTTCAGTCCATAGGCCTACATCATGTGGCAAACCGGTGAGCATGTGGCTCTATTAGTATAGGAGATACCTGAAAACATATCACACTTTTCATCATAGTGCTTTTACCAATGCATAAAATGCATGGAGAAGTCATTTCGAATGACTGGTCCTCAGTGTTGTGAGAACGATGACTGGTTAAAATTTTTGGTGGTTTCTTGTTCAGTCCATAGGCCTACATCATGTGGCAAACCGGTGAGCATGTGGCTCTATTAGTATAGGAGATACCTGAAAACATATCACACTTTTCATCATAGTGCTTTTACCAATGCATAAAATGCATGGAGAAGTCATTTCGAATGACTGGTCCTCAGTGTTGTGAGAACGATGACTGGTTAAAATTTTTGGTGGTTTCTTGTTCAGTCCATAGGCCTACATCATGTGGCAAACCGGTGAGCATGTGGCTCTATTAGTATAGGAGATACCTGAAAACATATCACACTTTTCATCATAGTGCTTTTACCAATGCATAAAATGCATGGAGAAGTCATTTCGAATGACTGGTCCTCAGTGTGTTGTGAGAACGATGACTGGTTAAAATTTTTGGTGGTTTCTTGTTCAGTCCATAGGCCTACATCATGTGGCAAACCGGTGAGCATGTGGCTCTATTAGTATAGGAGATACCTGAAAACATATCACACTTTTCATCATAGTGCTTTTACCAATGCATAAAATGCATGGAGAAGTCATTTCGAATGACTGGTCCTCAGTGTTGTGAGAACGATGACTGGTTAAAATTTTTGGTGGTTTCTTGTTCAGTCCATAGGCCTACATCATGTGGCAAACCGGTGAGCATGTGGCTCTATTAGTATAGGAGATACCTGAAAACATATCACACTTTTCATCATAGTGCTTTTACCAATGCATAAAATGCATGGAGAAGTCATTTCGAATGACTGGTCCTCAGTGTTGTGAGAACGATGACTGGTTAAAATTTTTGGTGGTTTCTTGTTCAGTCCATAGGCCTACATCATGTGGCAAACCGGTGAGCATGTGGCTCTATTAGTATAGGAGATACCTGAAAACATATCACACTTTTCATCATAGTGCTTTTACCAATGCATAAAATGCATGGAGAAGTCATTTCGAATGACTGGTCCTCAGTGTTGTGAGAACGATGACTGGTTAAAATTTTTGGTGGTTTCTTGTTCAGTCCATAGGCCTACATCATGTGGCAAACCGGTGAGCATGTGGCTCTATTAGTATAGGAGATACCTGAAAACATATCACACTTTTCATCATAGTGCTTTTACCAATGCATAAAATGCATGGAGAAGTCATTTCGAATGACTGGTCCTCAGTGTTGTGAGAACGATGACTGGTTAAAATTTTTGGTGGTTTCTTGTTCAGTCCATAGGCCTACATCATGTGGCAAACCGGTGAGCATGTGGCTCTATTAGTATAGGAGATACCTGAAAACATATCACACTTTTCATCATAGTGCTTTTACCAATGCATAAAATGCATGGAGAAGTCATTTCGAATGACTGGTCCTCAGTGTTGTGAGAACGATGACTGGTTAAAATTTTTGGTGGTTTCTTGTTCAGTCCATAGGCCTACATCATGTGGCAAACCGGTGAGCATGTGGCTCTATTAGTATAGGAGATACCTGAAAACATATCACACTTTTCATCATAGTGCTTTTACCAATGCATAAAATGCATGGAGAAGTCATTTCGAATGACTGGTCCTCAGTGTTGTGAGAACGATGACTGGTTAAAATTTTTGGTGGTTTCTTGTTCAGTCCATAGGCCTACATCATGTGGCAAACCGGTGAGCATGTGGCTCTATTAGTATAGGAGATACCTGAAAACATATCACACTTTTCATCATAGTGCTTTTACCAATGCATAAAATGCATGGAGAAGTCATTTCGAATGACTGGTCCTCAGTGTTGTGAGAACGATGACTGGTTAAAATTTTTGGTGGTTTCTTGTTCAGTCCATAGGCCTACATCATGTGGCAAACCGGTGAGCATGTGGCTCTATTAGTATAGGAGATACCTGAAAACATATCACACTTTTCATCATAGTGCTTTTACCAATGCATAAAATGCATGGAGAAGTCATTTCGAATGACTGGTCCTCAGTGTTGTGAGAACGATGACTGGTTAAAATTTTTGGTGGTTTCTTGTTCAGTCCATAGGCCTACATCATGTGGCAAACCGGTGAGCATGTGGCTCTATTAGTATAGGAGATACCTGAAAACATATCACACTTTTCATCATAGTGCTTTTACCAATGCATAAAATGCATGGAGAAGTCATTTCGAATGACTGGTCCTCAGTGTTGTGAGAACGATGACTGGTTAAAATTTTTGGTGGTTTCTTGTTCAGTCCATAGGCCTACATCATGTGGCAAACCGGTGAGCATGTGGCTCTATTAGTATAGGAGATACCTGAAAACATATCACACTTTTCATCATAGTGCTTTTACCAATGCATAAAATGCATGGAGAAGTCATTTCGAATGACTGGTCCTCAGTGTTGTGAGAACGATGACTGGTTAAAATTTTTGGTGGTTTCTTGTTCAGTCCATAGGCCTACATCATGTGGCAAACCGGTGAGCATGTGGCTCTATTAGTATAGGAGATACCTGAAAACATATCACACTTTTCATCATAGTGCTTTTACCAATGCATAAAATGCATGGAGAAGTCATTTCGAATGACTGGTCCTCAGTGTTGTGAGAACGATGACTGGTTAAAATTTTTGGTGGTTTCTTGTTCAGTCCATAGGCCTACATCATGTGGCAAACCGGTGAGCATGTGGCTCTATTAGTATAGGAGATACCTGAAAACATATCACACTTTTCATCATAGTGCTTTTACCAATGCATAAAATGCATGGAGAAGTCATTTCGAATGACTGGTCCTCAGTGTTGTGAGAACGATGACTGGTTAAAATTTTTGGTGGTTTCTTGTTCAGTCCATAGGCCTACATCATGTGGCAAACCGGTGAGCATGTGGCTCTATTAGTATAGGAGATACCTGAAAACATATCACACTTTTCATCATAGTGCTTTTACCAATGCATAAAATGCATGGAGAAGTCATTTCGAATGACTGGTCCTCAGTGTTGTGAGAACGATGACTGGTTAAAATTTTTGGTGGTTTCTTGTTCAGTCCATAGGCCTACATCATGTGGCAAACCGGTGAGCATGTGGCTCTATTAGTATAGGAGATACCTGAAAACATATCACACTTTTCATCATAGTGCTTTTACCAATGCATAAAATGCATGGAGAAGTCATTTCGAATGACTGGTCCTCAGTGTTGTGAGAACGATGACTGGTTAAAATTTTTGGTGGTTTCTTGTTCAGTCCATAGGCCTACATCATGTGGCAAACCGGTGAGCATGTGGCTCTATTAGTATAGGAGATACCTGAAAACATATCACACTTTTCATCATAGTGCTTTTACCAATGCATAAAATGCATGGAGAAGTCATTTCGAATGACTGGTCCTCAGTGTTGTGAGAACGATGACTGGTTAAAATTTTTGGTGGTTTCTTGTTCAGTCCATAGGCCTACATCATGTGGCAAACCGGTGAGCATGTGGCTCTATTAGTATAGGAGATACCTGAAAACATATCACACTTTTCATCATAGTGCTTTTACCAATGCATAAAATGCATGGAGAAGTCATTTCGAATGACTGGTCCTCAGTGTTGTGAGAACGATGACTGGTTAAAATTTTTGGTGGTTTCTTGTTCAGTACATAGGCCTACATCATGTGGCAAACCGGTGAGCATGTGGCTCTATTAGTATAGGAGATACCTGAAAACATATCACACTTTTCATCATAGTGCTTTTACCAATGCATAAAATGCATGGAGAAGTCATTTCGAATGACTGGTCCTCAGTGTTGTGAGAACGATGACTGGTTAAAATTTTTGGTGGTTTCTTGTTCAGTCCATAGGCCTACATCATGTGGCAAACCGGTGAGCATGTGGCTCTATTAGTATAGGAGATACCTGAAAACATATCACACTTTTCATCATAGTGCTTTTACCAATGCATAAAATGCATGGAGAAGTCATTTCGAATGACTGGTCCTCAGTGTTGTGAGAACGATGACTGGTTAGAATTTTTGGTGGTTTCTTGTTCAGTCCATAGGCCTACATCATGTGGCAAACCGGTGAGCATGTGGCTCTATTAGTATAGGAGATACCTGAAAACATATCACACTTTTCATCATAATGCTTTTACCAATGCATAAAATGCATGGAGAAGTCATTTCGAATGACTGGTCCTCAGTGTTGTGAGAACGATGACTGGTTAAAATTTTTGGTGGTTTCTTGTTCAGTCCATAGGCCTACATCATGTGGCAAACCGGTGAGCATGTGGCTCTATTAGTATAGGAGATACCTGAAAACATATCACACTTTTCATCATAGTGCTTTTACCAATGCATAAAATGCATGGAGAAGTCATTTCGAATGACTGGTCCTCAGTGTTGTGAGAACGATGACTGGTTAAAATTTTTGGTGGTTTCTTGTTCAGTCCATTAGCCTACATCATGTGGCAAACCGGTGAGCATGTGGCTCTATTAGTATAGGAGATACCTGAAAACATATCACACTTTTCATCATAGTGCTTTTACCAATGCATAAAATGCCTGGAGAAGTCATTTCGAATGACTGGTCCTCAGTGTTGTGAGAACGATGACTGGTTAAAATTTTTGGTGGTTTCTATACCTGAAAAACATATCACACTTTTCATCATAGTGCTTTTACCAATGCATAAAATGCATGGAGAAGTCATTTCGAATGACTGGTCCTCAGTGTTGTGAGAACGATGACTGGTTAAAATTTTTGGTGGTTTCTTGTTCAGTCCATAGGCCTACATCATGTGGCAAACCGGTGAGCATGTGGCTCTATTAGTATAGGAGATACCTGAAAACATATCACACTTTTCATCATAGTGCTTTTACCAATGCATAAAATGCATGGAGAAGTCATTTCGAATGACTGGTCCTCAGTGTTGTGAGAACGATGACTGGTTAAAATTTTTGGTGGTTTATTTTCAGTCCATAGGCCTACATCATGTGGCAAACCGGTGAGCATGTGGCTCTATTAGTATAGGAGATACCTGAAAACATATCACACTTTTCAATCATAGTGCTTTTACCAATGCATAAAATGCATGGAGAAGTCATTTCGAATGACTGGTCCTCAGTGTTGTGAGAACGATGACTGGTTAAAATTTTTGGTGGTTTCTTGTTCAGTCCATAGGCCTACATCATGTGGCAAACCGGTGAGCATGTGGCTCTATTAGTATAGGAGATACCTGAAAACATATCACACTTTTCATCATAGTGCTTTTACCAATGCATAAAATGCATGGAGAAGTCATTTCGAATGACTGGTCCTCAGTGTTGTGAGAACGATGACTGGTTAAAATTTTTGGTGGTTTCTTGTTCAGTCCATAGGCCTACATCATGTGGCAAACCGGTGAGCATGTGGCTCTATTAGTATAGGAGATACCTGAAAACATATCACACTTTTCATCATAGTGCTTTTACCAATGCATAAAATGCATGGAGAAGTCATTTCGAATGACTGGTCCTGTGTTGTGAGAACGATGACTGGTTAAAATTTTTGGTGGTTTCTTGTTCAGTCCATAGGCCTACATCATGTGGCAAACCGGTGAGCATGTGGCTCTATTAGTATAGGAGATACCTGAAAACATATCACACTTTTCATCATAGTGCTTTTACCAATGCATAAAATGCATGGAGAAGTCATTTCGAATGACTGGTCCTCAGTGTTGTGAGAACGATGACTGGTTAAAATTTTTGGTGGTTTCTTGTTCAGTCCATAGGCCTACATCATGTGGCAAACCGGTGAGCATGTGGCTCTGTTAGTATAGGAGATACCTGAAAACTTATCACACTTTTCAATCATAGTGCTTTTACCAATGCATAAAATGCATGGAGAAGTCATTTCGAATGACTGGTCCTCAGTGTTGTGAGAACGATGACTGGTTAAAATTTTTGGTGGTTTCTTGTTCAGTCCATAGGCCTACATCATGTGGCAAACCGGTGAGCATGTGGCTCTATTAGTATAGGAGATATGCTCACCGGTTTGCCACATGATGTAGGCCTATGGACTGAACAAGAAACCACCAAAAATTTTAACCAGTCATCGTTCTCACAACACTGAGGACCAGTCATTCGAAATGACTTCTCCATGCATTTTATGCATTGGTAAAAGCACTATGATGAAAAGTGTGATATGTTTTCAGGTATCTCCTATACTAATAGAGCCACATGCTCACCGGTTTGCCACATGATGTAGGCCTATGGACTGAACAAGAAACCACCAAAAATTTTAACCAGTCATCGTTCTCACAACACTGAGGACCAGTCATTCGAAATGACTTCTCCATGCATTTTATGCATTGGTAAAAGCACTATGATGAAAAGGGTGATATGTTTTCAGGTATCTCCTATACTGATAGCTCCACATGCTCACCGGTTTGCCACATGATGTAGGCCTATGGACTGAACAAGAAACCACCAAAAATTTTAACCAGTCATCGTTCTCACAACACTGAGGACCAGTCATTCGAAATGACTTCTCCATGCATTTTATGCATTGGTAAAAGCACTATGATGAAAAGTGTGATATGTTTTCAGGTATCTCCTATACTGATAGCGCCACATGCTCACCGGTTTGCCACATGATGTAGGCCTATGGACTGAACAAGAAACCACCAAAAATTTTAACCAGTCATCGTTCTCACAACACTGAGGACCAGTCATTCGAAATGACTTCTCCATGCATTTTATGCATTGGTAAAAGCACTATGATGAAAAGTGTGATATGTTTTCAGGTATCTCCTATACTAATAGAGCCACATGCTCACCGGTTTGCCACATGATGTAGGCCTATGGACTGAACAAGAAACCACCAAAAATTTTAACCAGTCATCGTTCTCACAACACTGAGGACCAGTCATTCGAAATGACTTCTCCATGCATTTTATGCATTGGTAAAAGCACTATGATGAAAAGTGTGATATGTTTTCAGGTATCTCCTATACTAATAGAGCCACATGCTCACCGGTTTGCCACATGATGTAGGCCTATGGACTGAACAAGAAACCACCAAAAATTTTAACCAGTCATCGTTCTCACAACACTGAGGACCAGTCATTCGAAATGACTTCTCCATGCATTTTATGCATTGGTAAAAGCACTATGATGAAAAGTGTGATATGTTTTCAGGTATCTCCTATACTAATAGAGCCACATGCTCACCGGTTTGCCACATGATGTAGGCCTATGGACTGAACAAGAAACCACCAAAAATTTTAACCAGTCATCGTTCTCACAACATTGAGGACCAGTCATTCGAAATGACTTCTCCATGCATTTTATGCATTAGTAAAAGCACTATGATGAAAAGTGTGATATGTTTTCAGGTATCTCCTATACTAATAGAGCCACATGCTCACCGGTTTGCCACATGATGTAGGCCTATGGACTGAACAAGAAACCACCAAAAATTTTAACCAGTCATCGTTCTCACAACACTGAGGACCAGTCATTCGAAATTACTTCTCCATGCATTTTATGCATTGGTAAAAGCACTATGATGAAAAGTGTGATATGTTTTCAGGTATCTCCTATACTAATAGAGCCACATGCTCACCGGTTTGCCACATGATGTAGGCCTATGTACTGAACAAGAAACCACCAAAAATTTTAACCAGTCATCGTTCTCACAACACTGAGGACCAGTCATTCGAAATGACTTCTCCATGCATTTTATGCATTGGTAAAAGCACTATGATGAAAAGTGTGATATGTTTTCAGGTATCTCCTATACTAATAGAGCCACATGCTCACCGGTTTGCCACATGATGTAGGCCTATGGACTGAACAAGAAACCACCAAAAATTTTAACCAGTCATCGTTCTCACAACACTGAGGACCAGTCATTCGAAATGACTTCTCCATGCATTTTATGCATTGGTAAAAGCACTATGATGAAAAGTGTGATATGTTTTCAGGTATCTCCTATACTAATAGAGCCACATGCTCACCGGTTTGCCACATGATGTAGGCCTATGGACTGAACAAGAAACCACCAAAAATTTTAACCAGTCATCGTTCTCACAACACTGAGGACCAGTCATTCGAAATGACTTCTCCATGCATTTTATGCATTGGTAAAAGCACTATGATGAAAAGTGTGATATGTTTTCAGGTATCTCCTATACTAATAGAGCCACATGCTCACCGGTTTGCCACATGATGTAGGCCTATGGACTGAACAAGAAACCACCAAAAATTTTAACCAGTCATCGTTCTCACAACACTGAGGACCAGTCATTCGAAATGACTTCTCCATGCATTTTATGCATTGGTAAAAGCACTATGATGAAAAGTGTGATATGTTTTCAGGTATCTCCTATACTAATAGAGCCACATGCTCACCGGTTTGCCACATGATGTAGGCCTATGGACTGAACAAGAAACCACCAAAAATTTTAACCAGTCATCGTTCTCACAACACTGAGGACCAGTCATTCGAAATGACTTCTCCATGCATTTTATGCATTGGTAAAAGCTCTATGATGAAAAGTGTGATATGTTTTCAGGTATCTCCTATACTGATAGCGCCACATGCTCACCGGTTTGCCACATGATGTAGGCCTATGGACTGAACAAGAAACCACCAAAAATTTTAACCAGTCATCGTTCTCACAACACTGAGGACCAGTCATTCGAAATGACTTCTCCATGCATTTTATGCATTGGTAAAAGCACTATGATGAAAAGTGTGATATGTTTTCAGGTATCTCCTATACTAATAGAGCCACATGCTCACCGGTTTGCCACATGATGTAGGCCTATGGACTGAACAAGAAACCACCAAAAATTTTAACCAGTCATCGTTCTCACAACACTGAGGACCAGTCATTCGAAATGACTTCTCCATGCATTTTATGCATTGGTAAAAGCACTATGATGAAAAGTGTGATATGTTTTCAGGTATCTCCTATACTAATAGAGCCACATGCTCACCGGTTTGCCACATGATGTAGGCCTATGGACTGAACAAGAAACCACCAAAAATTTTAACCAGTCATCGTTCTCACAACACTGAGGACCAGTCATTCGAAATGACTTCTCCATGCATTTTATGCATTGGTAAAAGCACTATGATGAAAAGTGTGATATGTTTTCAGGTATCTCCTATACTAATAGAGCCACATGCTCACCGGTTTGCCACATGATGTAGGCCTATGGACTGAACAAGAAACCACCAAAAATTTTAACCAGTCATCGTTCTCACAACATTGAGGACCAGTCATTCGAAATGACTTCTCCATGCATTTTATGCATTGGTAAAAGCACTATGATGAAAAGTGTGATATGTTTTCAGGTATCTCCTATACTAATAGAGCCACATGCTCACCGGTTTGCCACATGATGTAGGCCTATGGACTGAACAAGAAACCACCAAAAATTTTAACCAGTCATCGTTCTCACAACACTGAGGACCAGTCATTCGAAATGACTTCTCCATGCATTTTATGCATTGGTAAAAGCACTATGATGAAAAGTGTGATATGTTTTCAGGTATCTCCTATACTAATAGAGCCACATGCTCACCGGTTTGCCACATGATGTAGGCCTATGGACTGAACAAGAAACCACCAAAAATTTTAACCAGTCATCGTTCTCACAACACTGAGGACCAGTCATTCGAAATGACTTCTCCATGCATTTTATGCATTGGTAAAAGCACTATGATGAAAAGTGTGATATGTTTTCAGGTATCTCCTATACTAATAGAGCCACATGCTCACCGGTTTGCCACATGATGTAGGCCTATGGACTGAACAAGAAACCACCAAAAATTTTAACCAGTCATCGTTCTCACAACACTGAGGACCAGTCATTCGAAATGACTTCTCCATGCATTTTATGCATTGGTAAAAGCACTATGATGAAAAGTGTGATATGTTTTCAGGTATCTCCTATACTAATAGAGCCACATGCTCACCGGTTTGCCACATGATGTAGGCCTATGGACTGAACAAGAAACCACCAAAAATTTTAACCAGTCATCGTTCTCACAACACTGAGGACCAGACATTCGAAATGACTTCTCCATGCATTTTATGCATTGGTAAAAGCACTATGATGAAAAGTGTGATATGTTTTCAGGTATCTCCTATACTAATAGAGCCACATGCTCACCGGTTTGCCACATGATGTAGGCCTATGGACTGAACAAGAAACCACCAAAAATTTTAACCAGTCATCGTTCTCACAACACTGAGGACCAGTCATTCGAAATGACTTCTCCATGCATTTTATGCATTGGTAAAAGCACTATGATGAAAAGTGTGATATGTTTTCAGGTATCTCCTATACTAATAGAGCCACATGCTCACCGGTTTGCCACATGATGTAGGCCTATGGACTGAACAAGAAACCACCAAAAATTTTAACCAGTCATCGTTCTCACAACACTGAGGACCAGTCATTCGAAATGACTTCTCCATGCATTTTATGCATTGGTAAAAGCACTATGATGAAAAGTGTGATATGTTTTCAGGTATCTCCTATAATAATAGAGCCACATGCTCACCGGTTTGCCACATGATGTAGGCCTATGGACTGAACAAGAAACCACCAAAAATTTTAACCAGTCATCGTTCTCACAACACTGAGGACCAGTCATTCGAAATGACTTCTCCATGCATTTTATGCATTGGTAAAAGCACTATGATGAAAAGTGTGATATGTTTTCAGGTATCTCCTATACTAATAGAGCCACATGCTCACCGGTTTGCCACATGATGTAGGCCTATGGACTGAACAAGAAACCACCAAAAATTTTAACCAGTCATCGTTCTCACAACACTGAGGACCAGTCATTCGAAATGACTTCTCCATGCATTTTATGCATTGGTAAAAGCACTATGATGAAGAGTGTGATATGTTTTCAGGTATCTCCTATACTAATAGAGCCACATGCTCACCGGTTTGCCACATGATGTAGGCCTATGGACTGAACAAGAAACCACCAAAAATTTTAACCAGTCATCGTCCTCACAACACTGAGGACCAGTCATTCGAAATGACTTCTCCATGCATTTTATGCATTGGTAAAAGCACTATGATGAAAAGTGTGATATGTTTTCAGGTATCTCCTATACTAATAGAGCCACATGCTCACCGGTTTGCCACATGATGTAGGCCTATGGACTGAACAAGAAACCACCAAAAATTTTAACCAGTCATCGTTCTCACAACACTGAGGACCAGTCATTCGAAATGACTTCTCCATGCATTTTATGCATTGGTAAAAGCACTATGATGAAAAGTGTGATATGTTTTCAGGTATCTCCTATACTAATAGAGCCACATGCTCACCGGTTTGCCACATGATGTAGGCCTATGGACTGAACAAGAAACCACCAAAAATTTTAACCAGTCATTGTTCTCACAACACTGAGGACCAGTCCTTCGAAATGACTTCTCCATGCATTTTATGCATTGGTAAAAGCACTATGATGAAAAGTGTGATATGTTTTCAGGTATCTCCTATACTAATAGAGCCACATGCTCACCGGTTTGCTACATGATGTAGGCCTATGGACTGAACAAGAAACCACCAAAAATTTTAACCAGTCATCGTCCTCACAACACTGAGGACCAGTCATTCGAAATGACTTCTCCATGCATTTTATGCATTGGTAAAAGCACTATGATGAAAAGTGTGATATGTTTTCAGGTATCTCCTATACTAATAGAGCCACATGCTCACCGGTTTGCCACATGATGTAGGCCTATGGACTGAACAAGAAACCACCAAAAATTTTAACCAGTCATCGTTCTCACAACACTGAGGACCAGTCATTCGAAATGACTTCTCCATGCATTTTATGCATTGGTAAAAGCACTATGATGAAAAGTGTGATATGTTTTCAGGTATCTCCTATACTAATAGAGCCACATGCTCACCGGTTTGCCACATGATGTAGGCCTATGGACTGAACAAGAAACCACCAAAAATTTTAACCAGTCATCGTTCTCACAACACTGAGGACCAGTCATTCGAAATTACTTCTCCATGCATTTTATGCATTGGTAAAAGCACTATGATGAAAAGTGTGATATGTTTTCAGGTATCTCCTATACTAATAGAGCCACATGCTCACCGGTTTGCCACATGATGTAGGCCTATGTACTGAACAAGAAACCACCAAAAATTTTAACCAGTCATCGTTCTCACAACACTGAGGACCAGTCATTCGAAATGACTTCTCCATGCATTTTATGCATTGGTAAAAGCACTATGATGAAAAGTGTGATATGTTTTCAGGTATCTCCTATACTAATAGAGCCACATGCTCACCGGTTTGCCACATGATGTAGGCCTATGGACTGAACAAGAAACCACCAAAAATTTTAACCAGTCATCGTTCTCACAACACTGAGGACCAGTCATTCGAAATGACTTCTCCATGCATTTTATGCATTGGTAAAAGCACTATGATGAAAAGTGTGATATGTTTTCAGGTATCTCCTATACTAATAGAGCCACATGCTCACCGGTTTGCCACATGATGTAGGCCTATGGACTGAACAAGAAACCACCAAAAATTTTAACCAGTCATCGTTCTCACAACACTGAGGACCAGTCATTCGAAATGACTTCTCCATGCATTTTATGCATTGGTAAAAGCACTATGATGAAAAGTGTGATATGTTTTCAGGTATCTCCTATACTAATAGAGCCACATGCTCACCGGTTTGCCACATGATGTAGGCCTATGGACTGAACAAGAAACCACCAAAAATTTTAACCAGTCATCGTTCTCACAACACTGAGGACCAGTCATTCGAAATGACTTCTCCATGCATTTTATGCATTGGTAAAAGCACTATGATGAAAAGTGTGATATGTTTTCAGGTATCTCCTATACTAATAGAGCCACATGCTCACCGGTTTGCCACATGATGTAGGCCTATGGACTGAACAAGAAACCACCAAAAATTTTAACCAGTCATCGTTCTCACAACACTGAGGACCAGTCATTCGAAATGACTTCTCCATGCATTTTATGCATTGGTAAAAGCACTATGATGAAAAGTGTGATGTTTTCAGGTATCTCCTATACTAATAGAGCCACATGCTCACCGGTTTGCCACATGATGTAGGCCTATGGACTGAACAAGAAACCACCAAAAATTTTAACCAGTCATCGTTCTCACAACACTGAGGACCAGTCATTCGAAATGACTTCTCCATGCATTTTATGCATTGGTAAAAGCACTATGATGAAAAGTGTGATATGTTTTCAGGTATCTCCTATACTAATAGAGCCACATGCTCACCGGTTTGCCACATGATGTAGGCCTATGGACTGAACAAGAAACCACCAAAAATTTTAACCAGTCATCGTTCTCACAACACTGAGGACCAGTCATTCGAAATGACTTCTCCATGCATTTTATGCATTGGTAAAAGCACTATGATGAAAAGTGTGATATGTTTTCAGGTATCTCCTATACTAATAGAGCCACATGCTCACCGGTTTGCCACATGATGTAGGCCTATGGACTGAACAAGAAACCACCAAAAATTTTAACCAGTCATCGTTCTCACAACACTGAGGACCAGTCATTCGAAATGACTTCTCCATGCATTTTATGCATTGGTAAAAGCACTATGATGAAAAGTGTGATATGTTTTCAGGTATCTCCTATACTAATAGAGCCACATGCTCACCGGTTTGCCACATGATGTAGGCCTATGGACTGAACAAGAAACCACCAAAAATTTTAACCAGTCATCGTTCTCACAACACTGAGGACCAGTCATTCGAAATGACTTCTCCATGCATTTTATGCATTGGTAAAAGCACTATGATGAAAAGTGTGATGTTTTCAGGTATCTCCTATACTAATAGAGCCACATGCTCACCGGTTTGCCACATGATGTAGGCCTATGGACTGAACAAGAAACCACCAAAAATTTTAACCAGTCATCGTTCTCACAACACTGAGGACCAGTCATTCGAAATGACTTCTCCATGCATTTTATGCATTGGTAAAAGCACTATGATGAAAAGTGTGATATGTTTTCAGGTATCTCCTATACTAATAGAGCCACATGCTCACCGGTTTGCCACATGATGTAGGCTAATGGACTGAACAAGAAACCACCAAAAATTTTAACCAGTCATCGTTCTCACAACACTGAGGACCAGTCATTCGAAATGACTTCTCCATGCATTTTATGCATTGGTAAAAGCATTATGATGAAAAGTGTGATATTTTTTCAGGTTTCTCCTATACTAATAGAGCCACATGCTCACCGGTTTGCCACATGATGTAGGCCTATGGACTGAACAAGAAACCACCAAAAATTTTAACCAGTCATCGTTCTCACAACACTGAGGACCAGTCATTCGAAATGACTTCTCCATGCATTTTATGCATTGGTAAAAGCACTATGATGAAAAGTGTGATATGTTTTCAGGTATCTCCTATACTAATAGAGCCACATGCTCACCGGTTTGCCACATGATGTAGGCTAATGGACTGAACAAGAAACCACCAAAAATTTTAACCAGTCATCGTTCTCACAACACTGAGGACCAGTCATTCGAAATGACTTCTCCATGCATTTTATGCATTGGTAAAAGCACTATGATGAAAAGTGTGATATGTTTTCAGGTATCTCCTATACTAATAGAGCCACATGCTCACCGGTTTGCCACATGATGTAGGCCTATGGACTGAACAAGAAACCACCAAAAATTTTAACCAGTCATCGTTCTCACAACACTGAGGACCAGTCATTCGAAATGACTTCTCCATGCATTTTATGCATTGGTAAAAGCACTATGATGAAAAGTGTGATATGTTTTCAGGTATCTCCTATACTAATAGAGCCACATGCTCACCGGTTTGCCACATGATGTAGGCCTATGGACTGAACAAGAAACCACCAAAAATTTTAACCAGTCATCGTTCTCACAACACTGAGGACCAGTCATTCGAAATGACTTCTCCATGCATTTTATGCATTGGTAAAAGCACTATGATGAAAAGTGTGATATGTTTTCAGGTATCTCCTATACTAATAGAGCCACATGCTCACCGGTTTGCCACATGATGTAGGCCTATGGACTGAACAAGAAACCACCAAAAATTTTAACCAGTCATCGTTCTCACAACACTGAGGACCAGTCATTCGAAATGACTTCTCCATGCATTTTATGCATTGGTAAAAGCACTATGATGAAAAGTGTGATATGTTTTCAGGTATCTCCTATACTAATAGAGCCACATGCTCACCGGTTTGCCACATGATGTAGGCCTATGGACTGAACAAGAAACCACCAAAAATTTTAACCAGTCATCGTTCTCACAACACTGAGGACCAGTCATTCGAAATGACTTCTCCATGC